>NW_028251016.1:0-18281 GCF_964263255.1 Lissotriton vulgaris | reverse complement strand
CGGTAGGCATGAGAGGATACAAATGACCACATGGCTGTACTAAGTAGGGACTAACAAGCCTCATAATGAATCAGACAACAGCATTTACAAAGTACAAACACACAAGCTAATGAAAAATAAGGGCGGGGGAGTGGGCGAAGCTTCTCTCTGTACTGAACTAACACAGCTCTTTGCAGAGCAGCGCTTGCACGCTTGCGTGCTGGCTCGCACTAGACCTCAAATCACATTGCAGATTAAACTTTAATCTGCAGTGTTTTAAACATAGTGGGACTGCTCGCTCTCCTAGCCTTGTTTAAACCACTGCAGCACAGTGCACACCCTTCGGTGCCCTTATATAAGCATGTAAGGGCACTGTGGGGGATGTACTGGAGTGGATACCCCTCGGTCCCCTAGCATACCTATGTAAGGGCACTGAGGGGTGCGCAGTGCAGTGCAACACGTACCCCTCTTTGCTCTTACATAAGTATGTAAGGACTTTGAGGGGTGTGCACTGCACTGGAGTGAATACCCCTCAATGCCCTTACTCACCTATGAAAGGGTGCTGAGTGGTCTGCACTGCCCTATGCTTGACGCAAAGCACAAAAGCTTGCACCATGGTACAAGGGTGTCTGCATTGACCCATGACAGCCTTCAGCGTGCCAGCTCTAGGGAGTAGAAAAACAGAGCCATATCTTAGCATCTAAATTGTTATTTTTCACTCTTCCTTTGATACTTCGCAGTGCAGCAACTTTGGTTTGAGTGCTACATTGCATCACATTTTAGTAAATTTTCCCATGGTCTTCATGTGCCCTAATGGTACACTAAGTCCTGCAAAGACAAATGCATTTGAATGACAAGGCCTATCAAAAAGTGAAAGATAGGAAACGAGCAACAAAAACTGATTGCTTTACAGGACCACAATTTTATACACACACTATAGTGTAGTTCCTATATTCTCAATAGGCTCTGTGCATTGGAATGGTATATCCTATAGATGTGACATAAGATATGTCTACTAGGTCTCCTATCAAATATATTAAACTTAAGTGTGAGTGCCAGCTAGCTCAGAGGTCACAAGAAACTTTCTCGAATTCACAAGAAGGGATTAGTTTCTGACAACCGCATACACATGACAACTTTGTTTCCCCAAGATAAAACTGATCTTCAGAGTCGTGGAAACAATAGATAGATATTTTACTCAGTCATTCGTGCATGCTTCGCTTCACCGGAGGTGCAGAGAAATAGAGAGACAGGTGTTTTCAATAAAAGTATTTATTGAACAGTCTTCTTTGTCATGCAGAAGAAATGAACTGCTACAATCGTAAGACTGGCTGTAAAGTATAATGCGTACAACAAGAAGAGTATTATAAAATAATACTGTAAAAGCAAGGTATGGTTCCTAAGCCATAAAATACATGCATAAATAAATAAAGACTAAAAGTACTCAACTGGTGCTTCTAAAATACGCCTACCCTGATGTACCTAACCTAAGTCTAGTACGAGGGAAGAAGTAAGTGTGGTGTAGCAAAAGTTTAGCATTCTTTTGCCAAGAATCTATCCAAGATTTCTCTTAGGGTCTAATCAGCTCCGTACCTTGGTTTAGAATGAAGGAGGTCTGGTATCTCTCTGTCTCAGGACTCGATTTCCCAACACCCCGCAAGGGGAGCATGGAAACACTGGAGATGAATTTCTCAGCAAGAGAAAAGACAGCGTCTCTCTCAGTGCGTCTGCTGGAGGGTTGGCGCTTGCTGTAGCGAAATGCGTGGGGCAAGTAGATAGTCGATCTGCTCCAAACCACTGTGTGTTTGCTTGGGCAAGTGTGGGCATATTTATACCTTGAAGGTGCCAAGTTTGACGTAAAGGTGGACATAATAATGTCATCAAAGAGTCTCAGTTCTTTGAAAACTCCATGAGTTCTTGGGCAAATCAATATTCAAGCAAGGGGAAGTCCCTAACTGCTGAAGCTGAGTTTTCCAAGAAATCGTTGTGGATTTTCGGAACTAGTGGAAGTAGCCATGCCGTATTTGGACTGCATGAGCTATGTCTAAATATGGTTATGATTTCTATGCCTATATAAGGACATGGTGATTTATACCTATATAAGGGCATGAATCGGGAAAATTACACTAGGGTCCTAAAATCCTATACAAAAACACCTACAAAATCATGTTATCAAATAATCAAATTATATGTTTTATATACTCACCCATAAATTTTTCACAACCAAAATGGGAACACAAACTAAGAAGCTATTCAGGAGAATCACCTAAAATAAGCAGAGCAAATTCAAACAATAGAATGTACAAATGAACATGCAGGCACAGGTGCACGTAAACCAGGGAAGTAGAACATTATCACTTAATACATCTCCATCATCATAATTGTTAATTAAGCCACCGACTGAAGCATATCATCACATGCACACTTACAAGTTCTCATGCCAGTATAACCAGAATTTCACCTAACCTCACCTATGGAGAAGCATGGGTACCATCAATCACATTGGAGTCGCCTGATTAATGCTATCAGGTGTATGCCCACATCCTCACCCCCTCCTTTGGTGCCAAAGCACCCAAACGGCCTCACTGGACCCACTCACCCTACTGCATCCCCGACCACCCATAACAATGGAAAATGAAAATAAGATTCTCGAAGTGGCCTAAATTAAAAGACATTGTCAGAAATTTGATTATAGGTACTATGGAAAATGATCTAATTTTATGAAGATTTGGCCAGATGTGGAGTCGGATTTGAAGATGCTTTGAAAGGTGGAGCCATAATTTTTAATTGATGAATATTTAACAACTCTGCTGTGGGCAGATTGGTAATGATCTCTACCACACTGGTAAATGGAGGCCTAGAACAATTGTCCATTAAAGTATGAGGATTGAAAACATGCCATTTTCTTTGCCTTTGCTTTGAGCATGTACAGGAAAAATTCTGTGACCGCTGATCATTTTCATGAAGTCACATCAGTGGTGGCTCCTCCGCAATGGCAGAGGAGTGTCGCCTCACTACCTGGCTCAGACCCAGCAGCTGTAAAATAAAAGATGTTCTTCCATCAGATTATTTCGCATTTGGTGGCTCTTAGTCAGCGCGTGCAAGGAGGGGTGAGCCGAGGCATGGGAGGGGGGCCTAGGAATGCTACATGCACTCCACTCCCTAAGTGCTCATGTATGTTTGGCCGACCATCTCAGGCCGACCAAAACACACATGCACACTTTCTCCAGCTCAGCTGCATTGAGTAGCTGGGCTGAAGAAACCCCACAGACTCCATGACCTGAGTGGGGCATTTTTCTAGCCCACTCAGGCCAATCCCTGTGCTGCTCTGCAGCACAGGGATGGATGGGAGTCTGCCCCAGGGGCTGCTGGGACCAGACAGGAAGAGGGGAGGTGATGCAACCACTCAGCGCTTGAGGCAGCCGGCAGCTAAAGGTAAGTTTTAAAAAAAAAGTATTTCTAACCCCCCGTATGACCCTCCTCCCTAAACCCCTCCCATGTTCCCCCCACCCACCCCACCACCCTTCGCTTATAGCGGCCACCACTGAGTCACATACCTCTTTTTGGAACAGTGAACTCTGCTCTTTCATGAAAGACATCCAGGTATGAAGAACTCCTGGCTTTCCGCTATTACCTTATGTTAGACCTGGCATCCCTGGCATGGTTTGCCCTGTCTTTTTGCTTCTGCCTCCTGTATTTTTTACTGTATGCTGGGCTTCTTTTTTGCTGGTTTTTAAACTCTGGGCACTTTACCACAGCTAATCAGTACAAAAGTGCAAGTGCTCCCTATGCACATTTTGATTATGATTAGTTATCCAGGATTGGCATATTTGATTTACTGGTAGATCCCTAGTAAAGTGTACCGTGTATGCCAAGGGCCTGGAAATCAAATGCTACTAGTGGGCCTGCAGCACTAATTGTGCCATAAACATGTCTCAGGCCTGCTACTGCAGTGTCTGCAAGTGCAGTTTTCAACTGCCATGTCTACCTGCCAAGTGCACCCACTTGCCAGTCCCAACCCTTCCCTTTCACTATCTGTAGGGCACCCCAAGGTAGGCCCGAGGTAGCCCCATGGGCAGGCTGCAGTGTATGTGAAAGGTAGGACATGTACTGGAGTGTTTTCCATGTCCTGATAGAGAAATAGGTGCAATTTTGTTTTTCAATATTGCAAGGACGGTCTCTCCCATAGGATATCATTGGAGCAGCCTTGTAACATCCTACAAGTGTAACATTTAATTGGTAAGAGATAGAAAGTTGGAGTTTAGGTTCCCTGATCTCAGGATTTAAAAATACATCTTTCAGTGAAGGTGGTTTTTAAATTGTGTGTTTTAAATGCCACTTTTAGAAAGTGAGAATTTTCTTGCTTTTGTGGAATTGGCGTCTGGTTTAGGGTGACAGTTGGACTGTTTTTGCATTCACTCTAGACAGTCACAAAAAAGGAGCTGAGGTGTGCCCTGAGTATCCTGATTGTCCTTTGCCAGGCTGCTGGGCCTTCCTGAACTAGAGTATTGGGAGGTGTTGCCATTGACACCTGAATAGGGCTGTGTCTGCTCTCTCACCTTGCTGTCTCGAGCCCCATGTAGTGTGTCTGAAGCCAGGACAGGGCAAGGCAGGACCTGTGAACTACGACAACTATCCTTTGAAGTAGGACTTCTTCAAAGGTGGAAAAGGGTATAAGTATTGGACTTGTGACCCCACATTTTTAGAACACTTCTGGACTAAGAGGAAACTCTGCCAAAAAGAAGAACTGGATAAACTGTAAGAGGTGAACCACCACTCTGCCTGTTGCTGAGTTCTGATGGCCTATTGCTTGCTGCTTCTGTCTTGTAGAGTAAAAGCACTGGACGTTGCTTTTGTATCCTGCTTGCAGAGGTTCTCTAATGGCTTGTGTGTGCTTTCCTCCTGTTAAGAAGTCTCAGGGCTGTCAATGACTTCATCTGTATCCTCTGAACTCCTCTGCTAGGGATTTTACCCTGCCATGTGGTGCCAATTCCATTTCTGGGCCCTTGGAGGTGGCTTTGCTGCAAAACGCAGAAGAAAATCCACGCGGTGACCATTTGTTTTTCCCGCCACAAGCTTGCCATGCGATTGAAAAACCAACGCATCGCCGTGCTGTGGCCGAAGAATTAATGCAGAACCTGTTTGATTGGCTCCAAAGCCCGAGTTTCGAGCACCCTGTCTCTGACGTCCTAGACGCCTGCTCAAACTCAATTGCAGGCCCTGCTGTGCATTTGAAAAACCATCGCATTGCCCGTTCGTGGCTGGGAGAATCAATGCAGCACCTGTTTCATCACCGCAACATCGACCCCAGCTCGTCTGGATTTTCCACGCATCGCACCTATGTGCCAAGTCTAATCGACGCTCGGCTCAGTAACGAACTGAGGCATTGTGTCCAGAGAAACAACGCTATACCTCTTCTTGCAGTAAGAAACCAACGCATCCCCTCCCTTCACACTAAGAAACCGACTCATCACCTCCTCTCACAGTAAGAAACGGACGCATTACCTCCTCTGCGTAGCAGTAGGAAACTGACACATCACCTCTCCCTTGAGCAAGGAACCGACGCATCACCTTCCCTTCGAGTAACGAACCGATGCACCACCTTCACTGAGAGTAAGGAACCAATGCATCACTTTGCTGGTTTGGCACCTCACCTCCCCTGCACCTATTTTCATCTTTGGTTTTGACGCATCCAAGGTACTTTGTGCTAAAAGTGACATATCCATCTGTTAATGCATTGCTGAAAATATTACTGATTCAGAAGCTAGGTACACTGTAGGCTCAAAAAGAAAGAAGACCATTTTACATGTCTATGCTGTATTTAATGATACTTTAAGACTTAGGCACAATGTAGGTTCTTGTTTTTTTGACAGGTGCTATTTAGTGAGCTCCAGGGAACTATGTGAGTAATGTGATTTCAGAACATTCTCCAAAACTCTACAAGTACTAAATCTTGAAACATATTCTGGTTTATATCAAGTATAAGTGCAGTAAACACACATCTAGTGCAGAATGCTGAATGTGAAGAGGAGCCCCTGAATCTCACATATTTTACAGGTATTCACTATCCTTGGGCAGAATGGGGACCCTCTCCAGGGCTTGGGGCCCTGAATGGTTGGACCTCCTGCACCACAGGGGGCTGTTGTAATGACATGCAATGTAAATGTATACGTTGTAAGGGATGTTGCGGTGTAAAACCTGCGTTGTAAAGGCATGCGTTGTAAATGTATGCGTTGTAACGTCATACATTCAGTGGTCAGACATATTTTACTGGGCAGGTTAGCTAGCTGAGCGGATGACAATAACATCTTATCAGAAGTTCAGTATGGTCTTCATCCTGGTCGATCGACCATGGACCAATGTCTGAATCTGTTCATGTTCCTTAATAAGTATAAAGTTACCCGCCCTGGTACTATTTACCTGGCCTTCAAGGACCTATCCTCCGTGTTCGATCTCCTTAATAGAAGTAATCTGTGGCAGACTCTGTCATCTATCATGGTGGATAGGTATATTGTTCTTTTTTTTACAGATCTCGAATGAGACATGTCCCATGGGTCAAATATATCAAGGATTGGTTTGTGAGCCTGGGGAGAGAAGACCTTTATTTTAATCGAGAATCTAGTGACAAGAAGGACTTGGCCTGGATCAAGGAAGCCTTTTTTAGACAGCAGTCAGTAGATAGGGAAGATAGGGAGTTAATGAAGTCTAGTGCACATGGTTTTATCATGTTTAGAACCTCGCAGCTGATTGAACCTTATCTATTAGGGTTTGTGAACGCCTATGATCGTTTTCTGCTGATTAGGCTTCGTTTTGACCTTTCCCATCTCCTTCGTGCCCACCCTAGGGGGGAGAGCAAGGGTCAGAGGTTGTTGCCCTGTGGCTGTGATGGTAAGTATCCACATGACATGCTTCACTTCTTGGTGTTTTGTAGTTTTTATGACATACCTAGGAAGTCCTTTATCATTCCAATCTAAAAAAAAGGCTAATTTTAAGCATGTGAGTCCCACTTACATGTTGTAGTAATGCTTATTGGTAGCACAGTTTTTTATGTACTTAGTTTTTGTAAAGCTGCAGTTAGGCTTACATCTAGCTGCGATTAACGTGTGCGCTTTTGACATATCATCTATGGGTAATTTCTTATGGCAGTTTTCTTGGTTTTATCTATTAACAAGGTGGTTGCAGTAACCAGTCAGTCGAGGTCACTACACACTTTATAATGTTTTGCACACTCCATTAATAATAAAGAAGGGCCTTTATTATTTTGTAGCTCGTAGGGAGGTATCTTGTGTAAACCCCATTTTACATTTGTCCACCATTTGGTTATGTCTGATGTGATAAGTCGTTTTTAACCCAGTCATTTTGCCCATCTGGTGTTGCTGGTGTGAGACTTGTGCTTGCTGTATTTTGTCTTTTATTCACAGTTTGGAACACTATCTCAACTAGTGTGTGTTTTAGCTGATGATGATTGTTATCTCTGTTTCATGTGTGTGCTTTTATAGTTTTTGTGAACGAAATTGAATAAGGATTGTTGATTGATTGAACTCCTGTAAGTCCCTAGTAAAATGATACTCCTTGTACCTGGGGCATCAGGACAGAAGAGGGTCCACTAGGCATTAGCACAAATTGTGCCACCCTAGGGACCCTTCACCAAGATCATGCATACTGCCATTACAGGCTGCATGTTTTGGTGCAGAGAAAAAATGTCGACATGGCACATATCCCTGTGTGCCATGCCTGAAGACACTTGATGCAGTATAGGTAACACACCCCTACTTTAGGCCTTGCCGCCCTGAAGCAGGGTGAACTATATTACATGTGAGAGCATAACTGCATGTGCTGATATGCTCCTGTACTGGGTAGTTCGATTACTGTGAACAGGGAAGCCATGTTAAAACATGTGCTGGGCACCAGTGAAAACTAGTTCCCTAGCTGCATGATCGTTTCACTGAAAATAGGGATGTTTGATATCAAACATCTCGTAAGGATGAACCTACACTGATTTTGTATTGATGAATCACACAATGTTGGATTTATCAATACATGCATTCAGAGGTGCCCCCTGAAACTGTACCAACTGCTGGTGGGCTGACTGACTGATTTTAGCTAGAGTGACACAGGGGACGTATTCCTGACCCCCAAGGGTGAGGGCCTTCACTCTCAGGAGGCCAGAAACAAGGCCAGCTCAGGCAGGGGGTGTCTCCTGCTCCCTCCCACAAGATGGCTTGCAGATTAGCCTGCAAGGGCAAGGGGACTTCAAAGAATCCCGTCCACCTTTGGTATGCAACTCTAGTTTCTCTCATAGGAGAGGATGCCAGCCACCCCCGTCCTGCTCCACTTTTGGCTGGGGGACAGTCGGAAAAATTAGTTAGATTTGGGGAGGTGCCCATATTCAGCCTGCACCACCCCTAGGGTTTGGCATGTGATGTGGACCCCTCTCTACAGATTGCTCCATATTGTCTTGGAGAGAATTAACCAACCAGGGTCAGGCTTATGCCCACTTCACAATTGAAGTAGTCATATGAGGGTGAAGTCACCCTAGAGGTAAGTAGCTCATGGGCTACTACCTGGCCGTCCTTCTAATGACCCTAAATTTAGTATTTAGGGAAGCCCATGGCAACAGAGAAGCAGATCCTGATGACCAAAGAAGGACTGAAGAGCCGTGAAAGTAAGAATTGCAGAAGAAGCAAATGACTTGGCACCAGCCCTGCCACCTTGTTTGCCTATTTTCGACAATTGCACCATAGTCATCTCGCCCTACAAGCTGCTGATCCTCCAGACCCTTCTCCAAAGACTCAGGAGCTCCTGTGGAACAGCAGATTCCAAAGACCGAGCTGTGAGGCTCCAGGACCGCGAAACCCTGACCACGGGAAACACCACTGCACCCGAGCTGCCTGGCCTGAGCTGAAGAGCCCAATGGTGCCAATGTGGTCCAGATATCCGGACGACCTAAGAAGAAAGCGAAAAACAAAGAGCTGCAAAAGCATGAAAGACTGTCAAGAGAGCAACCTATTTGGCCCCAGCACTGCCGGCCTGTCTGCAGCCTTGTCAAAAACTGTACCAAAGTCGACTCATCCTTCAGCGGTGACTCCAGAAACTTGGGAGGACTGCCTGCCTTTGAAAAATATCAAGATCTCCTGTGAACAGTGGACCTGTTCAGCACAAACTCCAGAAAGGAGACTCTGAGGCCTCCTGAACCACCAGAACCCAACATTTGAAACAGCCACTGCACTTGTTGCCTTCGACCCGAGTCAAAGTGGGCCAACAGTGCAAAGTTCACCATCCCTCCAGAACTTGAGTCCATCGTGGTTTCACCCCTTCTGGACTCCCCGACACCGCCTGGAGCCTCTGCACGCAGGCCCCCTCTATTGCAGCTGCTCCGGTAAGGAAAAACCAAACGTCTAAGGAAACCTCTGCAGCTCTCACCACTGGGCTTTGGAGAAGAGTACTAAAGGGACCCCCCCCCCCATCCTGCCAACGCAAGGCTTGAGCTCACTTGCTGGTTCAGCCCAACTGGCTTCCTAGCCAGAGCCTGCAGCCTATTTTTGCAGAGGCCAATTCCCATTGAAACACATTGAGCTGCCAATGCTGATTTGCACCCTGCACCCAGCCCATTTTTTTATCAACACCACCTCCTGTGTCTGCCAGCAGAGCGCAGAGTTGGCAAAAATCTTCAAACTCCACTGGCAGATCAGAGTTCACTACCCACCCCTAGTGTATGCGGAGTGACATGCCTCTCCTTTGAGACCTCTCTTAATGGGTGTGCATGGTAATAAGTGGGGAGGGACTGGCCTTTCCTTTAAAACCTCTTTCTCAAATGATTGTTGTGAGTAGTAAGGTGTGTAGGGAACAACTGGCCTCTCCTTTGAGATCTCTACCTCCGATGATGGCTGTATGTAGTAGTGAGTGAGGAAGAGTGAGGAAGGACTGGCCTCTCCTTTGAGACCTCTTTCAGATGACAGGTGTTCATAGTAGGATGTGTGGATGGGCTGGCCTCTCCTTCAAAACCTCTCTCTCAGATGACGGATGTGTGTAGTAGTGAGTGGGGAGGGACTGGCCTCTCCTTTCAAACCTCTCTCTCAGATGACGTATGTTCATGGTACGGTGAAGGGAGGAACTGAGACTCCTCTATTGTTTGATGGGGGTGCATAGTAGAGTATGTGGAGAGGCCTAACTCTGTGCCCACAGCTATTCCCAACCTGATGGGCATAAATAGGTTCAGATAAACACCATCTCCACTAACTTTCCTTCAAACTGTATACCAGAGTGAATTAAAAGATCACCTATTCCTTCCTGCTTTTCACGAACCCTTGAGAGACTTGCTAGATTGTAACAATTTTTTTAAAAGAATTAACATTCTATTGAGCACAGTACTTATATTTCATACACGCTCCCTTCCTTCACCACAGTGCGAATGCGCCCGTGGCGCATTTTAAGTTGAGGGATTAACTCTCTTTCAATGCGGAGGGTACCTGCAGGCCAACTAGCCTACAAGGTATCTCCAGTATAAGCCAGAGAGCTGCGTTGCAGACAGGTGTTGAGAGGTCATGCCCCTTTTTACACCTTTATGGAACGCAGCTCTGTGGCGCTTACTGGAGGTACCTAGTTGACTAGTTTGACCCTAGGGACCCTTAGGATTCAAAGGGACTTTATCGCTCAACTTAGAGCGGCCACAGGGCGCGTTTACACAGTGGTGAAGTGAGGGGATGGGGCCTGAGGTGAGATGTGCAAACACACCCTGAGGCACATTGTAAGTTGGGGAAATCATTATTCACCTTCAATCCTGAGGGACCCTGGGGGCCAACTAGCCCACCAGGTGCTTTCAGTAAGAGGCACTGCGCTACGTTGCGGAGCTCTTTCTTTTCTTGTCCCTATGCCCCTAAACATTGTTGTAGTAGTGTTATCTGCCTCTCCAAACTCATATTGTGCCCACAAACTATGGAATAATTGTGAAAGACTTTTTCCATTTGTTCCACTCAATTGTGGTTCCCCAGGGGATGTTAAAAAGAATGGGGGAAAAGTGACACTATGCATGCTCATTTCTTCTTTCTGATGTCACATAGAATATATCCCCCACCCCAATTTCTCCAACCCCCCTACCCTCACAACCAAACTGGGGTCTAGTTCTCACAGTATATTGTAAAGTAAAATGTATTCACACACTGAGTTTCTGTTCTCTTTTTATCACTGCCATCATCAGTGTGGTTTTCCTCAATAGCATCCAGCTGACGCTGGTTCTGTGTCAACAGGAAACGACTCAGAAGCCCAAAATCAATGAGGAGAGGACCCCTTGCAGGCCTAGGATAAAATGCGGCACCACAGAAAGTCTTCACAGTACTCCCTGCAGATGCACTTTCCTACGGGCTCCCTCAGAACCCCACGGGAACACAAATGCTGCTTGCTTGCTGAAGGCAGACTTAAGGAAGGTGAGCAGTCCTATTGAAGTGAGACCCTAATTCAGGTACTTGGGTGCCAAATTCTCTTAATTTTGCTGTGGAAGAGGCAGGTTTGTGGTTGTGAATTCTCGTGCTGAGTGTGCACCTCTCACTCTCACAACAGTTCATAGCTGCTTGTGCATGGCGTCAATCATGCTCACATCAGTTCGTAGCTGCTTATGTAATGAATTGTATTGTATTGTATTCAAGCTTATATCGTGCTCAGCTACCCCCAACGGGGGTGTCCCGGCTCTTGTGGACACAGTGAGAGATGAGTTCGAGTTGTCATTTATGCCAGAGTTTGTCAGAGCTGTCAGTCCCTAATTTGTTACGGGATGCTGAAGAGCCAAGTCTTCAGCGGTAAACAGACATAATATCGATTCCAAAATATCGACTGGACATAATATCGAGGTAAAAATATAGACTAGACAAAATATCGACTAGACATAATATAGACTACAAAAATATCGAGTTATATCGATATTAATAGCCAAAATATCGAATCAAAAATATAGACTAGATAGAATATCAACTAGATAGAATATAGACAAAAAAAAAATCGAAAATAAGGTAAGTTTTTAATAATTTGTAATAATTGTGTAATATAAATCTGTAGCGGGTTGTGGGTTTATAGGGGAATAGGGTGGGAAGTAATTTAAATATAATTAATTAATTATGTAAACTAATAATAATTGTTAAATAATTATTGATTGGTAATCAATGAAAATATAATTGGTAATTAATAATAATTGATTAATTGATAAATAATTAATTTTGAGTAAATTATTTTCTGTAGCGGGTTGTGGGTTTATAGGGGAATAGGGTGAGAAGTAATTTAATTATAATTAATGAATTATGTAAATTAATAATAATTGTTAATAATAATTAATTGGTAATTAATTAAAATGTAATTGGTAATTAATAATAATTGATTAATTGATAAATAATACATTTTTAGTAAATTATTTTCTGTAGTGGGTTGTGGGTTTATAGGGGAATAGGGTGGGAAGTAATTTAATTATAATTAATTAATTATGTAAATTAATAATAATTGTTAAATAATTATTAATTGGTAATTAATTAAAATATAATTGGTAATTAATTATAAATATTTAATTGATAAATAATTAATATTTAGTAAATTATTTTCTGTAGTGGGTTGTGAGTTTATAGGGGGATAGGGTGGGAAGTAATTTAATAATAATTAATTAATTATGTAAATTAATTAAAATTGTTAATTATTTAATAATTGTCCATTAAATAAAATTTAATTGGTAAATAAAAGTAATTGGTATAGGAAATTAAATTTACTTGGTACTAATATTTCTATTAATTTTATTTACTTATGAAGTTTTTACTTTTTCTACTATTGCACTCACTGGAGTGGGAATAGTAATTTTTACCCCTATGATATCCAACGCTTTCCCTACTGTTGCACTCTTTGGAGTGGGAATAGTAATTTTTACCCCTACGCTATCCAACGCTTCCCCTACTGTTGCACCCACTGGAGTGGGAATATTAATTTTAACCCCTACGATATCCAACGCATTCCCTACTGTTGCACCCATTGGAGTGGGAATAGTAATCTTTACCCCTACACTATCCAGCGCTTTCCCTACTGTTGCACCCACTGGAGTGGGAATAGTAATTGTAACCCCCTACGCTATCCAGCGCTTTCCCTACTGTTGCACCCACTGGAGTGGGAATAGTAATTTTAACCCCTATGCTATTCAGTGCTTACCCTACTGTTGCACCCACTGGAGTGGGGATAGTAATTTTAACCCATACGCTATCCAGTGCTTTCCCTACTGTTGCACCCACTGGAGTGGGAATAGTAATTTTTACCCCTACGCTATCCAGCGCTTTCCCTACTGTTGCACCCACTGGAGTTGGAATAGTAATTTTAACCCCTACGCTATCCAGCGCTTTCCCTACAGTTGCACCCACTGGAGTAGGAATAGTAATTGTAACCCCTACGCTATCCAGCGCTTTCCCTACTGTTGCACCCACTGGAGTGGGAATAGTAATTTTAAACCATACGCTATCCAACGCTTTCCCTACTGTTGCACCCACTGGAGAGGGAATATTAGTTTTTAGCCCTACGCTATCCAGCGCTTTCCCTACTGTTGCACCCACTGGAGTGGGAATACTAATTTTTACCCCTAAGCTATCCAACGGTTTCCCTACTGTTGCACCCACTGGAGTGGGAATAGTAATTTTAACCCCTACGCTATCCAACGCTTTCCCTACTGTTGCACCCACTGGAGTGGGAATA
Organism: Lissotriton vulgaris; assembly: GCF_964263255.1. Classification (NCBI taxonomy): domain Eukaryota; kingdom Metazoa; phylum Chordata; class Amphibia; order Caudata; family Salamandridae; genus Lissotriton; species Lissotriton vulgaris. Next base: position 4,595 of record NW_028251016.1, on the reverse strand, counting down.
CTAATTTTTACCCCTACGCTATCCAGCGCTTTCCCTACTGTTGCACCCACTGGAGTGGGAATAGTAATTTTTACCCCTACGCTATCCAACGCTTTTGCTACTGTTGAACTCACTAGAGTTGTTACAATAAATTTTAACCATTTTGCAATGCTACGGTAAAAATATAATATATGTTTATTTAATATGTTTTTATATATATATATATATATATATATATATATATATATATATATATATATATATATATATATATATATATATATATGTGTTATTTTTGTTATTTTTTTTAATTTACATTAATTATTTATTAATATTAAATTTATTTAATAATTTTAATTAAGTTTATATTAAATATATTTATTATTATATTAGCTTTACCTTAATTTAAATACATTTAAAAAAAACGATATTTTGACAGTCTATATTTTTGTAACTCGATATTTTTGAGTCGATATTTTAGTACTTACCTGTTTGAAGATAGCCAGTCGATATTTTGTCCCTCGATATTTTATACTCGATATTATTGTATCTCAATATTTTTGTGGTCGATATAATGTCAGTGATCCGTCTTCAGCACCTTCCGGAAAATGAGTTCTGATTTAGCTATCCTAATGTGATGGGGCATGAAGTTCCATAGGATTGCAGTTTTGACGGAAAAAGACCGTCCTCCAATTCTGGATTTAGAAAAATGGGGTCAGTGAGGTATTCATGATTATTAGATCTTAGGGTCCTCAACTGATGGTATTTGTGAACTCTCTTCTTTAAGTATTGTGGGCCAATGTCATTAAGTGTTCTGTATGAAAGAGTTAGTGCCTTAAATTCAGTTCTTCTCTTGACAGGCAGCCAATGAAGACTGCGCAAATGGGGGGATATGTGATGTCTTAAAGGTATGTTTCTAATGAGCCTAGCTGCTGTGTTCTGCACTATTTGCAGTTTTTGAAGTAGGTATGCTGGCAGCCCCAAGTACAGGCTATTTTCATAGTGAAGTTGTGATGTAATTACTGCATGGACTATTGTTTTCCGACAGTCCATTGGTAGAAAGTAGAGAAATCTCCTAGGAGCCTTCATTTTCCAGAAGCAGGACAAGGAAACTTGGCTTATTTGAGTCTTACATGACAAGGAGGTATCTAGTTTGAACCCTAGGTATCTAGCAGATGAAACTGGGAGGGGGAGGGTTAAGTTCTGTTGGCCACCAGAGATCAGATGGTGGGAGTAAAGGCCGGTTGAAAAATAGCACCTCTGTTTTATCTGTATTCAACTTTAGGCAGCTAGCTGACATCCAAGTTGAGATGTCCATAAGACACTACCTAAAGTTTGAGAAAGCGGTCTATGAGCAATCTTTAAAAGAAAACACAAGCTGCGTGTCATCACCGTATGAGATGACATCAACACAGCGTTGCTTTACCAGAGTGGCAAGGGGGGCAAGATAGACATTAAAAAGGGTTGGGCTGAGGGCCGAACCCTGAGGGACTCCACATATCAAAGGATGTGCGGTAGAGGTGTGGGGATGCAAGCAGATTCTCTGTGAGCGGTCTTCCATGAAGGAGTTGAGCCAAGCTAAGACCGTCCCGTTACTCCTAAATGTTGAAATCTGTCTGGAAGGATCTTATGGGAAACTGTTGAATGCTGCAGAGAGGTCCAATAACACCAGCATCGCACAGTTCCCTTTATCCATGGTTTCCCTGACAGTCTCTGCTACCTCAAGAAGTGCTGTCTCCATACTATATCCTGCTCTAAAACCCGATTGGGTATCATGGAGTAGTTTATTGGATTCAAGGAATGTTGATAGTTGTTTTTGCACTTCCTTTTCCAGAATCCTAGCCGGTGCTGGCAGGAGGGAGATAGGTCTAAAATTCTTTAGAATTGTAGAATCTGCGTTTTCCTTTTTAAGAAGTGTTTGAACAATAGCAGTTTTCCAGCTAGATGTATAGATGCCAGTTTCCAATGAGGTCTTCTAAATATGGTTTAAGGCTGGATCTAGCAGTGGTGTTAATATTTTAAAAAAAACTGGATGGACAAGGTTCAAGTGGGGAACCAGATTTAGTTTTTTCCAACTGCTTGAGGGAAGTAGCCAAATCAAAAGAGCTACATTCAGACCATGTTATTGTAGGTGGGGGGTGAGGCAATGGCATGATAGAAGAGTCCTTTGCAGGAAAGGTTGCATAGATGTAATGAATCTTCTCCTGAAAGAAGGCTGAAAGGTTTTCACAAAGTGTGGCAGAGGAGATGCTGTTACTTTTCAATGACTCTGGTTTGAGAAAACCCTGCACAATTTTAAAAATGTATTTATAAGAGTTGTCTGCCGATTTTATTTGACTAGTGATATATTCTTTAATCACCTTATGTTTGAATTTGTGAATCTGTTTTATTGCCTTTCTATAAGTGTTTTTGGCTTTGGGGTCGTAGGCAAGACACCAGATCCATTCAAGTTTTTTACATCGGCTCTTTTCTGCTTGAAGTGCAGGTGTGATTGTGAACCAAGGGGCAGACGGTGTATTTCTGACCTGTTTCCTTGATTTCATGGGAGTTATTTGTTCAAGGGCCACTGTGACCCATTGATTAAGATTTACAGCATCACTGTTTGGGTCTCCAGTGAATAGCAAGGGAGTGTCTATCAGTATAGGTCCTAATACTTCAGGGGTGACTTTCCTCCAAATCCTTTTCATATCATGTTCAATTTTTTTAGCATTAAGGTTAATGGAGGTGGTTAGATAGAATGGAATAAGATAATGGTCTGACCAGAGGAGGGGGATCTATGTCGTTACAACGCGTTCTTTTACAACGCAGACCGTTACAACGCAGTTTTTACAACGCAGGTACCATTACAATGCATGCCATTACAACGCATGTCATTACATAGCAGATACTATTACAACGCATGCCATTACATCGTAAGTATTGGTAAGTATATCTTTTTTTTTAAAAATGTAAGAAAGTTAATTTAATTAATTAAAAAAAATTAAATAAAATTTAAAAATTGTTAAAACAGTATTTAAATTAATTATAGTAATTTAATTAATATTAAAAATATAATTATTTTAATATTTTAAAAATAATATAAATGAAATATAGTAAATTTATAAATAGTAAATAATAAAATGTAATTTATTACAATAAATATAATTTAATTAATTTTATAATAATACTTAATATAATTTAATTTAATATAATTAAAGAAATTTAATTAATTTTAAAATTGTGAATAATATAATTTAATTATAATAAATTAAATTGTTAAAAAAAGAAATACATTTTATTTAATATAAGTAATGTAATTCAATTAATTTAATAATTGTAAATATTGAAATTAATTTAATTTAATTTAGCGCAAACCCAGCCCTAAAACCTAAAATACCCCTGTACCCCAAAACCCTAACCCAGCCCTAAAACCTAAAAATACCCCTGTACCCCAAAACCCAAACCCAGCCCTAAAACCTAAAAAAAACCCTGTACCTCAAATCCCAAACCCAGCCCTAAAACCTAAAAATACCCTTGTACCTCAAAACCCAAACCCAGCCCTAAAACCTAAAAATACCCCTGTACCCCAAAACCCAAACCCAGCCCTAAAACCTAAAAATACCCCTGTACCCCAAAACCCAAACCCAGCCCTAAAACCTAAAAATACCCCTGTACCTCAAAACCCAAACCCAGCCCTAAAACCTAAAAATACCCCGTACCCCAAAACCCAAACCCAGCCCTAAAACCTAAAAATACCCCTGTACCCCAAAACCCAAACCCAGCCCTAAAACCTAAAAATACCCCTGTACCCCAAAACCCAAACCCAGCCCTAAAACCTAAAAATACCCATGTACCTCAAAACCCAAACCCAGCCCTAAAACCTAAAAATACCCCTGTACCCCAAAACCCAAACCCAGCCCTAAAACCTAAAAATACCCCTGTACCCCAAAAACCAAACCCATCCCTAAAACCTAAAAATACCCCTATACCCCAAAACCCAAACCCAGCCCTAAAACCGAAAAATACCCCTGTACCCCAAAAACCAAACCCAGCCCTAAAACCTAAAAAACTCCAAAATTACTTAAAATAATTTTTAAATATTTTATTTTAATTTTAATATTAATTAAATTAATAAAATAATGTTAAATAAAATTAAATAAAAAATATATACTTACCTATACTTACGATGTAATGGCATGTGTTGTAATAGTATCTGCTATGTAATGACATGCGTTGTAATGGCATGCATTGTAATGGTTTTTGCGTTGTAAAAGTTGCGATGTAATGGTAGTGCGTTGTAAAAGTTGCTTTGTAACGGTGCAATACCGAGGCGGGGGATGGGATCTTCAGTTATTAAGTTGGGGATATTAGTGCAAATAAGGTCTAGTTGTTTAAGATTCAAACCAATTAGCACTTAACCTCTTGGCTGCTAATGGCAAGGGTAACTCGTCATGGACTTTCCATTGATTTCAATGGAAAACAAAGGAGCCTTCAAATAATGCCTTAGCAGCCAAGAGGTTAAGGTGGCTTAACGCTGCCTTTTAAATAAGGCCCCCTTTCACACTATGCTTAGTGTGAAAGGGGTGGGCAGTGGGTGTTGCAGTAAGAGTTCCACCGCAACACTCATTGATTTTGAC
>NW_028251015.1:0-17339 GCF_964263255.1 Lissotriton vulgaris | reverse complement strand
AGTTAGTATATTGCTGGGTCAGTGTGGCTCCAATGGCCTAATTTATAAGTAGGCTGACGCATCGCTGCATTGCATCAGTGATGTTTCAGCCATGGGTCAGCAATACCTCAAAATGACATGCGATTTGCGACGTCAAGTTTTTAATCCCATGGCTGCCCGTATTTAATGATTGTACAGAGACTAGGAAGCAGTGAAGAAGGATAAGTGTATAAAGGCAAATCATAATGCGGTCATATTACATTTATGACCAATACACACATAACTTAATCCTCATAACAAGGCAAATACGAAAGAAAAGCAGTTACAAGTTAATGAGCATAGCATATTGAATAGGTGGGTATAATCCTGAGACAATTTAAGAATTACGGATGCCCTGGGCCAAACATATTTTGGGGGCCCCTGTTCGTTACACTTTTGAATTTATGATCCAATTTCATCTCTTTCATGCCCTCTTTGGCCAGGTCACTGACAGTGTACAGGCACACTCGTCCACATTTTAAATGTATTTACATCTAATATTCAGCTATAGTGGGGTATGATTTCATTATCATAATGCAGCAGCATCTGACTAATATTATTGCAAATAATCTTTGTGACCCCCTGACATTTCTCATATGTGAGGTTCTGTTTTGATCTAAAATAAACTGTATTTATGGATGTTGCATGGTGTTGAAAAGTAGACATTTCTCTGCCAAATGTCTATACTGGACTCCAATACATTACCCATATTAAAAAAAAATTGTAGGAAAACGGTATAAAAATCGGTTAAAAACTATTCAAGGTCATCAGGGCAAGAACAGAGCTGGTCTATCAGCCCCCCCCCCCCCTAAAAGGCTGGGGCCCACTTTGCCCATGGCTTTAAACGTCTCTACTTTAATCAGCTGAACCTATAACAAATGTCATATGCCCTCTAGCATAGCTCAAGGAAACGAGCAGTTATCTTCAACCATGTTGGCTTTCAGCCGCACTGTTTTAATTTGGCACATTTATCAGCCCATTTGCAAAGCCCATGTCGTTTTTTTTGGTACTTTTTTGTGGCCCTCCAGGTTTTAGACGGGGTGCTCGGTTAAGCTGGAGTCTGACGTGGTCCAAGGTGCATCCTGTTCTGTATGTGTTTAGCCATGGTAGATAATTGCACCTGTGTGATCATAATGTGACATACATTTGAACATGTACTCATGCAGTAGTAATGCATCAGCAGTAACACTAGTAGCGTGAAATAAGGCATGTGTTTTGTTTCCTTTTGACATAGCCAGGTGTCTTGTGTTACTGTCCTTAAAATAAATATGCAATTGCTAAAAGCCACCAGTGTAAATGACAAGCATTAAATAGCCTTCTCCCTAAAATCCACAGCACTGCTGCCGTATTGTGTTTCCTCCTGCAAGCTTACAGTCCTGTGTTTATGTCCTCACACATTGATTCGGCCTAATAAAACTGCAGAAAGCAGGCACTTCCACTCCTTCCAAATATAAACCAAGAAATAAACACAAACCATTTGACAGGACAAGGGCCTGGGTCCCCGTAACAGATGGCAAGACTTGTGTAGTCTCAGGCTCAGGGGCATAGCTGAGTAAGGGGGGTCCGCCTTAGGCAGCATGAGTCTTGAGGGTGGTGGCCTCCCCCCACTAACACCTGTCTTCTCGGGACCGCATCAGCAACACCCCCTCTGCTCCTCAAGGTGTTTTCAACAGGGGCGGCAAACGGAGATAATCTTTGCCAGCACCCCCCCCCCCCAACACCCTCCCACCCATACTCTACACTGCTGTTGCTGCGGGCGGCAAACACAGAGACCGCCATGGGTGCCCATAGGGCTAGCTACGCCACTGCTCAGCCTGTAGTATGTGTTGGGTGTAAACTCAGAGGAAGGAAATTCCAGCCTTTCCTTTGACGTTGTGACTATGCCGGAAGTTTGCAGATCTGAGTTGTGTAGCCTGATCTACAGCACGTGAAATGGCCACTACATTGCACAGAGATTCATGTATCTATTGATACAATTATAAAGCTTACAATATGTGGAAAATTGCTTTATTTGTTTTTTCCTAACTGCTGATATATTTTGAAGCAGTTGTGCAGTTTATTGAAGGTATATATTAGATGTTACTGTGTCACAAATGTGTACAGAAACAAACATTCTTAAAAAAAAAATACACCATTTCTTTTTTTGGATGAAGTTTTATATAGTGCGAACTGGACCCGAAGGTATCAGAGTGCGTTACATGAGCACCAGTTACGTTGCAGACGGACACATTCATTTTTTTGTTAGGTATGGGCTGATTAAGTGATTTGCCCAGAATCACAGAATGTTGAGCGTCCCTGCCAAGACTCAAACCCGGTTCCCCAGGTCCCGGGTCACCGGCCCTAGCCATTAGGACACACCCTATCCCCAAATGATGAAGTATTTTACTTAATCCACAAATAAAAATGATCGAATTTTTAGGAAGATTTGAGCTTTTCTAAATTAAATTGAGGCCTCTCATCTTCCATGGTATATTCTGTGTGATGTTGGATTGCTCACCTCTTGCTTGCCTCTCATCAAGGTTGGAGACTGCGAGCACCTTCACTGCTCTTCTCTTTGCTTCTACTTCTTGCGGAACCCGCTACGCGGGTCCCGCTTCGTCAGCAGCACTTCAGGACTGCGCTGCTTGTCTAATTTGGGACACTGAGACTCTGTGAGGCATTCGTTTGTACAGGCAGAATTTACCTTTGGGGCGGTGGTAGCTGCAGGGCTGCGAGCGAGGGCAGGCGCAGGACTCCAAGTCCCAGGAGCGCCTGACCCTCTGCATTTCCATCACCTGCGACGCTCTCCCTGCTGGCTCCTCCCCTTTGTCTCCTTCTATAAAACATCTCCAAGGACCCGCGGCGCGGGAGTGCGCCGGGAGAAGCCCGGGACAAGGGCGGGACCGTCTGAGGCCGTCAGAGGCCGAAGTAGGCCAGGCTGGGCCCGTCCCTTTATTGTTCCCTGTAATTAGTAGTGTTGATTTTGTCATTTTTCCTTTAGACAGTGTTTTTTCTCTGCTTGGGTTGTACTGTGTCCTTTTACTTTTTAAATCCTATAGTATAGTATCTCCCCTACTCTACATATGACGGCAAAAAAACTTTGCTCTGGCCGCGTTTTAGTGGGGAGATCTGGTTCCAAAACGAAATCGAACCCTTTACGTAATAAAATTACGTCTGCAATGCAACTGAAAGGCCAATGTCAGCTTTTTAATCTATGGGATAAAGGGAAGGACAAGTCTGTTGAGATACATCTCCCCAGTGAAGTTCTAGAGAATAACATCCCCGAACCAGTTAACATTGTTAATAATGATATCTCTAGTTTGGCCTTGGGTCCTATTCTGTCTCAGTTTGCACCTTTGTGTCCTGATACAGTGGGCGATTCCCCTTTGGCAATTACGGATTCTCAACGGAAATTGAAGCTTCCTCATAAGACTTTTGGATGTAATGTTCAGAAATCTGACATTTCTATCCATCCTCAAACCTCTCTTACGGTAGCTTCCAAATCCTTAGAGAATATTACTTCTACTTCAGTATTGCCAACTATCTTCGTCATCCCAGAGAGCGATTTTACACTTCCAGACATTGATTTAAAGGCTCATAAAGATTTGTTGAGACCTTCCCAGGACAATCCCAAGGCTAATCCCAACACTAATGAAGTTATAACAATTTCGAGCTCTTGTCCTCTCAATAGTACTCCCTCAAATAAATTAGATTTTTCCTTAGCTCAATTAAATTTTACTTCTTGTTCTGGCCCCAATTTGAACATATTACCTGAGAGTCCATTAAGCAGTAACGAGAAGCTAATCTCTAACTCATTAGCTTCGTTAGAATCTCTAATATCTTCTATATTAAGTTTACTAGAAAAATTTGTTGGAGGCTCGGAGTGTATCTTTGATACTGTAACTCAAATTTTAAGAGTTCTTTTGCAGAATAAGAGCGGATCAGCTTTTGAATGTTCTTCTACGCCCGCTACTCCCTTGGAGATCCCTAAGAAGAGATTCCCGAGTGGACAAGTCATACTAGACCCTGTTGAAACGCTATCTAAGCCTGAATGTCAGAAAATTAATATTCCAGTAGCTATATCTGCTGACCCTAAGGTTTTCCAGGCGACTTCGGCCGGAGCTAATTGTATAGTTACACTCAATGACGAGATAGACGTGGTGTCCTCCTCCCCTGTCATTCAAAATTCTGTAACTCCCTCTCTTTTTCCTATATTTTCATTACCGACAAAAAAAGAGGATCAGGCCATTACAGCTTCTCCAGGAAATGTTGAAAAAACGGCTTCCCCAAAACAAAAAAAGAATAGAATAAAAAAGAGAAGAACCATTCGTAGATTTTCTAAAAAAAGACAGAGAAAAGTCCTATTTGAAAAAAGTCTGGATCCAATACTAGAAAATTCCGCCCAAACTGAGCAGTCCTTTACCACACAGGAAGATGTGATTGTCTCTCCTAAGGTAGTTTCAACTTCCATAGGGACGGGTCCTATAAGCTCTACTAACCCTTTTGTGCCTAATGGTTTATTACCTTCTGTTAACCTTCCCCTTTCTTCTCTTAATCCTTCAGCTAGACCTTTTCAAGATTCGTCTATAAGTGCAGTTATTCCCCTGGTGCCGTCTAGGGAAAAAATAAATGTAGATGCTTTTTTTCTTGATTTTATGCCTCTTTTTGATTCTGATTTAATTTTAAACAGATCTGCCTTACTTATTTGTTTTCAAGAGATTGAAGGCTTAAATTTAATTCAAACATCCGGCCTGGATGTGGTCTTTCTTCTTAACACTCCAGTAAGGAGAACAACAAGGGTGAAATTTCATTCTAAAGTGGTGCTAAATCATATTTTACAGTGGGCTGAGGAGCTTCAAATCAGAGGGATAGATGTTACTCCATACTTCGGGGAAAAACGAAGTCAAAGTGCTCTCTCCAATTTGTCATCTGCCTCTAATATTAATTTGATGCCTTCAGATTGGTCCTCTGTTAGATCTGAGGACTTAAAAATATGTGTGTCTAGAAATGAAAGGCAAGTCCTGTATAAAAACCCTCCGCCTCTTAAACAAACTGTGAAGGACGATCATTCTAAATGGAGTTGGTTACCAGGAGGTCTGTCCAGTAAGTCTTTTTCCTGCCCTAAACCCCCCTCTAATTTTTAACAGAGACTTGAAGTTTATTTCTTGGAATACAGCTGGTTTTAAAGATCATAAGGAAAAATTATGTCTCTTACGTTCCCTGGAGGCAGATATAATTTGTCTACAGGAAACATGGGTGGAAGGTAGATTAATACTAGAAAAAGATTATTTTGTCCTAGAAGACAGTGCAATTCCGTCTAGGAGAGGTCATGCGAAGGGTGGAATAGCATGCCTGTTATCAAATAGATTCAATTGGGACTACTCTCACTATCTCGATCCGGGGAAATTGTTCCAGGCAATAACTTTTAAAAATATATTTACAGATTGTCCTAATAGGTCGCTAGTATTGATAAACTCCTATATTCCCCCAAACCGCTGTTTCAACGATGGTTTAAAAACACTTTTCTCTTTTGTAACTAAAATTATGGACATTACCCCCTCCCCACATATATTAGTAGTCGGGGACCTAAATTGTAACATATCCAATTGTGGGCTCGACTTGCTTAGAAACAAACCTCTGGAAGAGTCTCTGAGTATACCTCAGGCCCTGTTCCCGCCTAAAGTTAAATCTAATAAAAGAGGTAAACTAGTTCTGGAAGGTCTATATAATGTGGATTGTATAATAGTAAATGGGAGACTTCCCTCTGATACCCCGGCAGCTTTTACGCATAATTCAAATAAGGGAAATTCTATTATTGATTATGTGATTGCTGATTGTGCTTTCTTTCACTTGTTAAAAGACCTTTTGGTTATTGATACTAAGCTCAGTGACCATAATGTATTGATGCTCACAGTTTCCCTTAGTCCACCAATGGCTGATTCTTGGAGCATCGATACGGATACGGTGAATTTTGACTCCAACTCGGGGAAATGTTTTTGGAACTTTAGTTCTTATGAGAGCTTGTTGACACTCTTGATTTCTACTGTGGAGAATTTATCGCTTTGGGAGGGGAGAGAATTGATAGGATTTGCTGATTTTTTAGAATTAGTTACTTCATTAGCAAAAAAGAATGCCATCGATAAAAAACCTTCAGCAGTCCCCCAGCACTTCGGGCATTAAACATAGAAATAAATAAAGTAATACGGGGGCAATATTTACTGTTTAGTAAGGAAGCAAACCAGAAGTTCGCACTTTTAAAAAGAAGGAGATCCAGGCTTAAGGCTCGCTTAAAACGAGATAAGGAGGATACAGTATGGATTCAACTTAGGGAAGCTTCGTATAATGGTCAAGCGAAAACATTTTGGTCAGTAATCGGCAAAGGCTGTGGAACTAGAGTTAATCCCACGCCTATTACCATTGAGGAACGGATCTGGGTTCAATATATTGAAAACTTGTACTGTAATAATAATTTACAATTAAACAATGTTGAAACTTATGTTGACTCGCGTGTATATGATTCCCCATCCGAAAAGGAAATTGAATTTGCTATTAAGAACATGCGCTCCTCTGGTGCGATGGGCCCAGATGAAGTCCCCATCTCTGTATTAAAACAACAGAGTGCGCTTTGGAGCAAAATTCTTTTCCCTCTGTTTAAATCTTGTTTTTTAAGTGGAATAGTCCCTCCCTCCTGGAAAGGGAGTATCCTTGTTCCTTTATATAAAAAAGGGGCAAGAGATCTCCCTCAAAACTATCGCCAAATTGCTTTACTTGATGCTATTGGTAAGGTTTTCGCAAAATGTATTCTTATTTTAATCAATGAATGGGGAACTGAGTTCAAAATTCTGCCTTTGGAACAAACTGGCTTTAGGCAAAATCACGGAACGTTAGACAATTTGACTGCACTTCAGGTTATTTCTGAAAAATATGTGAAAGTACGTGGTGGGCAGGTATATGGTGCATTTATTGACTTCTCCACGGCATTTGATAAAGTGGATAGGACATTGCTGTGGAGAAAGCTATTTGATCTAGGGATGCCACCTTTTCTTATTAAATTAATCCGTGCCCTCTATTCAGATACCTGGTGCAGGGTGCTGCTGGGTGGTGACAGAGGTTTATCTAAAATAATACCCACATCCAACGGGTTAAAGCAGGGATGCCTTTTGGCTCCCCTGCTTTTTTCTCTGTACACAGTGGATTTACCTCTAGCACTCTCTGCATGCTCTGGTATTGCCCCGAAGTTGGGGGGGCGTTCCGATTGTATGCCTCATGTATGCGGATGATATTTTGATACTCGATCTTACTCCAAAGGGCCTAAATAATCGCTTGCAAGCTCTTCATGAATTCGCTGGAAAACATTATCTGCTGATAAACATTGCAAAAAGTAAAGTGATGTGCATGGCGGGAAGGAAGAAACCAAAATTTCGAAACTTTCCATGGGTAGTTGGGGGTCAAAAATTGGAAACCGTGAGTTCTTATACCTTCCTGGGTAAAATTATCATGAGTAATTTAAGCGAGAAAGCTCATATGGCCAATAACTCCCGGAAAGCTATTTCGCAGGGAAAGAGTTTGGTATCCTTGTATAAAGCCATAGGTAGAAGGCATTTCTCTATTCTACTAGATGTGTTTAGAGCAAAAGTACCTGCCTCCCTTTTATACGGAATAGAGTTAATTGACCAAAAACATTGGAGCTTTTTAAATTCCTCGGAAGGAAAGATTTTACGTAGTTTATTAACTGTTAGTACAGCAAACTCTACCGCTACTCTAAGACAGGAACTCGGCTTACGTAGTAGCTGGGTCCAAGGTTTGGCTGGTATCATACGATGGGTTGTAAGCCTTGCAAAGAGTGAGCCTAATACCTTACGACATCTCATAAAAAATGAATTGCTGGGAAACTTTAATAACTACTCTTCGATTGTAAAAAACTTCAGATTTGCTGTCGATCAATTGCAATTAGATAAAGATGCTTTATTTTCTTTATCTTCTTATCAGTTAAAAACCATTCTTAAGTCCTCTACGTGGGAACTTGGGTTCAGACTGGATAGAGATTTCCGGGTGTTGAAAAAAGGTTGTACTCCTGCTATCGAATCCTGCCTATTGAGGAAAGCTCAACCGTACATTCAATGGAACATTCCTCACGGCGTTAGACGCCTAGTGTTTTTAGTAAGACAGGATCTACTCCCGTTGAAATCTCTTTATTCCAGATGGTATGGCCACTCAGCGGTCTGTGATTTTTGTCAGTTGTATGACCAAGATTTGGTTCATGTTATCTTCGTTTGTTCAGCCCTGATGTCCTTTAGGCGAAGATGGTTAAGACCAATTTGCCTACAACTCAACATTCTGTCAGCTTCAGCTTTTCGGGCAGCCATGATTAACCCGCCAAATGAAATGTTCTGTTTTAAACTGTACAAATTCTTCAAATGTTTTTTGGATCTGTATTAAGATGGTAATTTTTAAAACTGTTGTGTATTTGATACTATTGTATGTTTGACATTTTATGTTTAATGCTTTTTTGGTATGCATATTTTATGTCTTTTATGTGGACCTCGTACAGAGTTCCATCATCATAATAAACTTGAACTTGAACTTGAACTTGTGTGATGCACTGATGCTGCTCCAAGGAATCAGGATACTAACTATCTTTTTGGACTCCAATTCCAAATTCCTTCATATTTACAGAACATTTTAACATTTTCAGTTGTTTGTTTTGCTTCTTTATTTATTATTATTATTATTATTATTATTATTGGGACATTTGTAGAGCGCTGCGTTACGCACACCGGCATGTCCACGCGCTGAAAGTGGGAGAGGCAGCAAGCAGGGGACACAAAAACTGAGCGGACAATTATTTAGTGTAGAGGAATGTTTTAAGTTTCGCTCGGAACCTAGCCTCCTCCGGTTCCAGGCGCAAGTCCGCTGGCAGTTTATTCCAATTAGTTGCCGCTAGGCATCTAAAGGACCTACCTCCCATGCGGGCTTTTTTGATTCTCGGGATCCTCAGTAGGCCGCCCCCTGTGGATCTAAGCGCACGTGTTGGTTGGTACACTTCGATCAATTTATTCAGAGGGTCGGGTGCCCTGCCATTCAAGATACGATGACAGGTGCAGAGGGCTTTGAATTCCACTCTTCTCCTCACAGGGAGCCAGTGTAACTGCTGGAGGGCCGCCTTAGAAGGCGCCCTTTTGGGCAGTCTGAGAATCAAACGTGCTGCCACATTCTGCAGCACTTGCAGGCGTGCCATGCTTTTTTCTGGAGCCCCCAGGTACAGCAGGTTCCCGTAGTCCGACCTAGCTGTCACCAGAGCATGAACCAGGGTTTGACGGGCCTCAATCGGGAGTAAGTCAAGGACCTTTCTCAGTTTCTTCAGAATCCCAAAACAGACTCCCACCACCCGATTTATCTGGGGGCCAAAAGTAAGACCCGCATCAAACCACACCCCCAGATTGCGTGCCTCTTGGCAGGGGGTTGGGGTTGGTCCAAGGCAAGATGGCCACCATGCCGACGACCACGCAGACTGGGCTCTCCCCACCACCAGCACCTCTGTCTTGCTGCCATTAAGCTTCAAACAATTGATGGCCATCCATTCGGCAAGATCTTTCATGCACGAACGGAAGCCATCGGCAGCAAGACAGGGCGCGTGCGATAGGGAGATCACCAGCTCCGTATCGTCGGCATATGAAACCAGTTGGGGGCCATGACTCTCCACAATCGAGGCAACAGGCGCGACATACATATTAAAGAGGGTCGGGCTCAATGACGAGCCCTGCGGCACGCCTTGGCCCAGAGACACCCCCTTTGAATAGCAGTCTCCTTGCCTGACTCGAAAGCTTCTCCCCTTGAGGAAATCCTGGATCCATCTCAGCACGGTGCCAGAGATGCCACCTCTGTTCAGACACTGTAGCAAGATGTTATGCGCTACAGTGTCGAACGCCGCGCTGAGGTCCAACAGGATCAAAGCCATAGTTTGGCCTGCATCCACACCCTCTCTCAGATGTTCCGTAGCCATAAGAAGGGCGGACTCGGTAGAATGGCGTGGCCTAAAGCCAAACTGCGTCGCATGGAGCAGTCCCCTCTCTTCCACATGCTTCATAATTTGGGTATTAACCACCTTTTCCGCCACTTTGGACAGAAAAGGCAGGAGGGAGATGGGCCTCAGATTCTCTAATACCTCGAAGCCTAAGTGGGGTTTCTTCCGGAGCGGGAGCACCACCACCTGTTTCCACCCCTCAGGCAACTTTCCCGATCCGAAAGAGATGTCAAGGACGTGCCTTATATAAGGCTCCAGAACTTCCAGACTATCTGCCAAGCGTTTCGGTGACACCGGGTCCCACGGGGACCCTGATTTGACAGAGCGACACACCACTACTAGTTCCTCAAGAGGAGGGGTGCGGAAGTATGTAAGATGCCCTGCCGTCTCCGTGTCCCCCAATGCTACCTCAAGGTCAGACCCTGTCGGCGGATTAGGGAAAGTCGAGTAGATCTTCTCTACTTTAGCGGAGAAATATTCGGCAATCCGGTCACATGACTCCGTTGAGCAACTCTCCGGCTCTGTAGGTGCATTTACCGAGGTCAAAGATTTGTAGATGCCGAAGAGTTCTTTGGCCGAATTTTCCGCCCCCTGGATTTGTCCTGCATAGTAGGCTGCCTTAGACTTTTTTATCAGCCTATGGTGAAGGCGCCTTTTTTCCAGAAACAATTCCCTGGCCTGGTTGTCATAAGACACCCTCCAGACTCTTTCTGCCCGCCTACAGTCCGCCTTTGTTAGCCTCAGCTCAGCACTAAACCATGGGGCTGATCGTTCTTTCCGAGCACATGTAGACACATGTTAAGAATATTTAATTTTCTATGCAGCCAAGGGCCCCCTGAGCAGGGTTTGTGGACCCCCAGAATTCCCAAGGCCACAGGTTAAGAATCACTGATCTAACACAACACTCCATCTCTCGCCACTTTTCAGCAACTTCTCTCGACTCTGCACACTTCTGGCCAAAATGCTTGCACCTTCTTCCCTCTCTGGGTGCACACCTTTATTTTCACCTGCCTGGTTTACTGTGGTTACTTTTGGCTCACTCACCACAGGTTCTGCACTTGTCTCATTTCAAATCTGAGACTCTTGTGTGCAGTCTTCTTCCTCTGAGTATTCGTTCTATATTTAAGCTTGACTCTCCAAATCAGTGGTTATTAGTATCACAACTTCTTCACTGGGTTGTCTCACTTTCTTGATGTGAGAAGGATGGATGAGGTTTGGCAGTCTCTCATACTTCACAGCAGTAATCTGGAAAGGGCCTCACCAACACAGTTCTAGGTAGGTCTTTCTGTTAAGTTTCTTCACCAGGAACCAGTCTCCTGGGTTCAGGTCATGGCATTGGTTGTATAAACATGAAAGGGAGCTTCCCCATAGATCAAGAACCATACAATGTAAATCTACCAGAAACACCCACAAAACAGCTGGAATATTTTAGAAAATTTATTTTCAGTTGATAATTTTTGGTAAAATTATTTAGATCAGAATTAATAAAGGTCAGCTTCTAATATACAAAAGTACATTGGATCGTAGAATCATGAGAAAACATCAGCCCAAGTGCAAATACGATTATCAAGGAAGTGAGCAACCCGGAATACCCTTGAGGGCTTGGGTAATAAAAGTGGAAGGGTAAAAGTGCCTTCAAGGGACTTATTCAATCTATATTTGTTGATTAAAGTTATTATAGAAAGGACCAATGGATCATCCTTGGGCTGAATTAATCAAAACTGGTCAATTTGTATTATCAACATATAACATATAAACAAAGACACAAGGTGAATACGAAAAAAGTATTTTTATCAAATAATTCATTAAATCAGCTTCATATACAGATAAATAAACAAATAAGATTTTAGGACTGTGGGTACACATATAAATAAATTGCTAAGTGACTCAACAGAACCTAAAAAACACCTATCCCAAAACACATTGAATAAAACAAAGAAAGGGATGAGATGTATAGTCGACGTTTCGGTTTCTTAACAGTTATTTGATGAAACCATCCTCAGGACCATTATCAATGCTGATCTGTATAGAAATATTGTAGTCTGAAATTCAAAAGATATTTACAGTTACAATAATGTATTGACTTTATACGTTACACCTTGGTGACAAAACAATAAGACTAAACTGCGGTGACAAGAAACAACATCATAATATATACAACATAAATGTGAACATAAAGTTCATATTCCTACAGACAATAAGGATGTATAATTGGTTTGTTTAGAAACAAAGAGCATTTCATTTGTTACTGCCACTTTATCCAAGATGGACAATCAATTATCATATTTTCTACATCAGTAAATCAGAAGGTAAACCAAGTAAAATGCATTAAACCATTGAGTTTGAGAACTTCTCATACATCAAGTGCAATTCCTGCATGTCAGACAGTTTGAGTAAAACACACGTACTTGTTAAATCCACATCGGTGATGTCAATTTATGTGGTTGCAAAAACACTGATATAATTACTTCATGATTATTCATCTACATTCTGAACATTATTATTTGTTAATTTAGTTAAAGAAGTTATATATCGGATGTTATATGAAACCATTTTTAAGCAGTGTAAATATACACATATTAATCAAATAGTTCATGACATCTGAGTACCTGCTCGCAGATTGCTGTCACAGTTTCACGCAAGGAAATCGTCGGTGGATCACAGTATCCTAAAACAAGTGCAAATACGACAATAAAAACATGACACACCGTTCATTCATTCTATCAATCATGCACACTCTCTCTGTCAAACAAACCATATATTCACACTTTTCAAATTTGTGGACGCTTATCTTTCTCCCATCATCTGCCAGCTTCCAGCCTATGTACGTGATACTGGCCATCTTATCAAGAAAATTGAGGGACTCGATTTCAACAGTGACACTGACATTTTGGTCACTATGGATATTGAGGCGCTGTACTCGAATATCCCACAAAAGGGAGCAATCGAGGCCGTCAACAAAACTCTGGACAGATCAGACTGTCCATCAGAAAAACTCTTCGTTCTGGAATGCCTGGCTATAGTCCTCAAAGAAAATTATTTTGAATTTGACAAAACCACAAGTGCTTGGCATTAGTATGGGAGCAGCTTGCGCACCGAATGTGGCTAATGCAAATATGGGAGCCTTTGAAGAAAGATTCATCTATAATGAGATTGTGCCGTTCTTTGAAAATGTTACCAACTATAATCGTTTTATTACCGATATCTTTTTTATCTGGAAGGGCGCACAGGAACAACTTGATGAATTTATGATGTGGATTAATCTTTGTGATACACATTTAAAATTCACAGCGAACACTAGCTCCACTAGAATAGAATTTCTCGATGTATGGATCCAAATCAACAATCAGCAAATTGAGGTTTCTCTTTACACCAAGACACTCTCCTCCTATACGATAGTTTTCATCCGCGGAGCCAGAGGAATAGTATTCCATTTGGCCAGTTCCTCAGACTTCGACGTAATTGTACGGACATCAGTAACTTTGAGATCCATGCAGCCCAACTTAAAAACAAACTCCTAGATAGAGGTTACCCTCATCGACTCATCAGGGACTCCTACAAAAGGGCCAAATACTACAATCGCGAAACTCTCTTGAACTCCAAATATAAAAAGGAGGAACAACAACTAGTAGTTGTTACCACTCATTCCAATTTCAATAACAAACTCAGATCCATCATCAACTCCCAATGGTATATTTTAAACACAGATAAAACAGCTGAACAACTCAAAAAACCTATGTTCGCCTTTCGACGAAATAGAAATTTGAGAAATGCCTTGGTTAGAGCTACGATACCAGAGACATCTAGTGTTAGCCAAAAAAGCATCACTGGGACCAATCCGATTACTGGGAGCCACAGATGTGGCGGCTGCCACACCTGTGATCAAGTCATAACTACCCCAGTACTCTCATGGGGAAAAAGAAGATTCCAATTTAAAGAAATAACAAATTGTCGAACCAAGAATGTCATCTACCTTCTTCTGTGCCCCTGGGCCAAAGGATATGTTGGCGAAATGGGGAGAGAGTTCAGAACACGTTTCTCTGAACACAAATCCTCCATTAGGAACTCACGACCAGGGGCACCTCTGGTAGCTCACTGGCAAGAAATGAAACACTCTCTGGATTACCTCAAGTGGCTCATCTTAGAACACATTAAGTGCCCCCTACATGGAAATGTCGATGCTCTTACAAGCAAAAGGGAGGTATTCTGGATGTTTACCCTCAATACAGCCAATACAGGTTTGAACGAATATCTGCCTTGGGAGAACGCGATTATTTAAAGAGAGTATCTCATGCACTTTAATCTCTACTGTTTATGACTCTCCTGATGATTGTTGTTTTCCGTTTTTTAATGTGTTTCATTTTATTGGGACTAGTACTGTAAATTCATTTCCAGCTCTGAAATTATTCTCGCTTCGGTATTGATACCCCTAGAGGATCCCTACTGTCATTCATTTTTTCGAGGGCGCCGTCTATCGGACGTCAGGGCGGCCATTTTTCCAATTCCGCATTCCCTGCCGTTAGCGCTCTAGTTCTCTAATCTACTACCTATCTCAGGCGCCTCATTTTAGCATTCTGCTGTATCTCCTGGGGTCAGCATTTTAGTTTCCTGACATTCCACCTAACCCAGGTGCTTCCCATTAACATTAAGCTGAACGGTATTTATACCAGCCTAATTTCCTCCGTTCCATTGCTATTCCGACAATGGACGAATGCTGAGGCGGCCGGCTGTGGTATCGAGGTACCCCGTGCGCTCCCTGACAGACCAGGTACCGGAGGCTTTTACCCGACTAACTTCCGTTTTTTTCTGGACTTAGACTTTACTAGCTATTCTAAATTAGCTCAATTCCTGCACTGTCTTTTCTGTCGATTTGCAGGCTACTGCACAACAGGGAACGGGGAACTGCTTATGAAGCACCACTACTGCCCACATCGCGTTTATCACTTCACGAGACCAGGTACTAGAGCCCCAAAAATTCTATGTGACAGTCAGCGGCAGGTGTTCGAACATCTTTTGACTAAGCATGCTTTTTATCGTCTAATGTTTATATCTAGCAACCGCAGGCATGTATTTTATTGTCTATTGTTTGTATACGGTTATCGTAGACAGTTTATATCTGCAGAAACTACTGGTCCTCCTAATTCTAACTAGCTGGCAGAGTTGCCCTTGTTTCTTTGCCTTAATTTAAAATCTTCTTGTCGGGCACTGCATATGAATATTAATCTGCACTTTTCTCCTATTCGTGCCACGAGTGACTTCACGGGGCTACCTGTATAATATGTTGCTCCTCCCTTTCATTCCAGGAGGAAACCTTATTTACCTTCGTCGTTTCCCGACGGTCTTCATTTATTAGATTACGGGACTCGATTTCTCTGACTCCACACCTTCATTTACCAGAGGTATCATAACAGTATCATGTACGGTCTGCATTTGAACTTAGAACTCACTCTTGGTTTATATTTTTGTAATGCGAGGACCAGTTACCTTGGTTTTAGTCCAACCATTTTCATCAACCCTTGTATCATCCCTGTTTACTCCATCAGCAGCCATTTACGGACTTTTACACGACATTGTGCTTCTCCTCCACACTTTAGGAAAAGAATACCGGAACCTCCCCAGCTTGTCACTCCTATTTCATTCATCAGGAGAACACCGGAAGCTCTCAAATTTTTATCTCTACCTCCAATCTACAAACCGCATTCTCTATAGATATTTCATCTCCATTACCAACATTGGCAGTCCTTTTTAAATCCTTAGAGTTGTTACCCCCTTGAACCTAGGCCCCTGTTTGTGTAGCAAATCATTATCAACAGCAGTACTTACTCAGGGTTTTTCGTCTGTATACATTCTATTTCAAACGATCATAACAACTCTGTTGCCAGTCGGCCTTCATTTTCCAAATACTCTCTAAATTGGAACAATATTTTGGCCATAAGTGATTCCTAAAGTTGGGTCAGTTTCAACTTACCCAGAGGTGTGTATTCCAAACCATTGCAGATTGAGATGTTTTTTCTAGATTGATTGTGGTATAATGATTTGTCATTTAGGGATCCCCAACCCCCTCATTCTTTGATTTCCCGGCTATTTGTCACTTCTCCCCCTCTATATTAGGTTGAATGATGTGAACACTCATGCTGCATACTGCCTTGTTCCTTTATTGTGACCTGGAATTACAGTCCCCAGTTTTTTGATAATATTTCTAATCTTTCCCTCTTTCACCCACAGATATGCTCTGTCAGCCCATGACTGAAATTGTGAACCGACTTTTACATTGATGGTGTGCTATTAAATTTGGATCGCATTAGACCGCACAGATCCATGGATTAAATACATGCGCCCTGATGAAGGAATCTTCCAAACAACTTCTAGTTTCCGAAACGTACGTCAGCGCTTTTTCTCCCACTCTTTGCCGTTTTTTGATGCTTTATTGAGAGTGAATATATGGTTTATTTGACAGAGAGAGTGTGCATGATTGATAGAATGAATGAACGGTGTGTCATGTTTTTATTGTCGTATTTGCACTTCGGCTGATGTTTTCTCATGATTCTACGATCCAATGTACTTTTGTATATTAGAAGCTGACCTTTATTAGTTCTGATCTAAATAATTTTACCAAAAATGATCAACTGAAAATAAATTTTCTAAAATATTCCAGCTGTTCTGTGGGTGTTTCTGGTAGATTTACATTGTATGGATCTTGATTCATGGGGAAGCTCCCTTTCATGTGTATATAAGTATTTCTTCCCTGGTGGGTTGCTCCCCCTGCCTATGGCTTTAGGTTTACAGGGTCCCTCTGTTGTATTTTTGCATGGCACTGGTTGTGCCTTGGAAGTTTGTTCACCAAGACAACCTGGTGAAAGACAGAACACACCACATCAGCCAGACCTTTGCAGTAGTCAAGAATCACTTCATCCATTTTATTCACAAGCGCAGCCGCTAACATAACAGGTAGACTCATTCCTCTCCTCATCAGGATTTCAGGTGGTTGGGGCAGGTGGGTCAAATCTTCCAACCCAGAGTGCTTCAGAGGCTCTTCGGAAGCAGGTGAAGGCTGTTGTGCCATTTCAAGGAAGTAAACTCACATACCTTGGCCAATATAGATTTCACTGTCTCCTTGACTTGTTCTACTACTCCTTCTGTCTCTTGCCTGTAACTATAGCAGAACCTCTTTTCTAGCCTTGAGTTCTACACATAGCAACATAAATACCTCTTTTTTAAAATGAGTCACATGATCTGACTCCAGAGTAACCTGCAGGCCGAAATGAGTGCAGGGCCAAGATGGGGGCACGTTTCCAGGTGTCTGGGAATGTGGCTGAGT
>NW_028251013.1:0-54226 GCF_964263255.1 Lissotriton vulgaris | reverse complement strand
CAAAGGTACATTATCCAATGTATCCAGCCCTATTACAAATCCAAGATTTTATCACTTGGATTTCACGTAAATCGGTTGTATGCGATCCTTATCTTAAACATTCATTCACCCGGTTTAAAGACAGTACTTCGTGTTCCTCTCATCATTCCTGCTCCAGCAGTAACAAACCATCATACAGATCTTCACTTTTCAACTTGATATACATAACCGCAAATAATCAAAATCAACGTGACCTACACACAGTTAAACACCACATCCATGTTTACTACTAATCCTGTAATATAACTTCTTTTTTTCTGTTCACACCGCACTCGTCCACATATAATTCCATTAAACTAGACTTGGTGTAACCCATGGCCACTAGTCTCCTTCTCAAGTCTTGAAACCCTTTCCCTAAATCCTCCTCCTTGATGCAGTTTCTCCTGGTTCTTATTTCCCCAAAGGGGATACCCCTAATTACTGCGGGAGGATGTGCATCCCTTCTATCAGATAACTCAGAAGTCCCCAGTCAGGAGAACACCACAATCCCCGAACAACTAGAAAAACTCAGGAAGAAACAGGTCCGTTTGCAACTGATGATATTGATGCTAACGGATTACCTGAAAGCCGATGTAATTCCCTTAGGGTTACAAGTCCGCAACGTACCAGGGATTTTTACAGACAATCCTAAATACATATCTAGTTTCAGCTACATAGGAACAACTTGTTCACGTCATTGGCTGGCACTAGGGATTGATACTGCCGTAGAGACATTAAAATCACTTGAAGTCGAGATCTCAGATATCTTAAAACAAATTCAAGGCTCAGGCATTACTGAAGATAGCAAGAAACTTCTTGAACAGGTGGATAAAACCATCGCGGAGTATCACAGAATAGAACAAAACAAAAAAGCAAATAAGATTAAAAAAGATATAAAATCATACAATATTGAGGTAACATATCCGTACTTGCAAAAGGACTTCTATACAAATCGGGCATACTCCAACCCCCAACAGTATAGACCCTGGGGAAGATTTAATAGACGCAGAAATTTAGTAGGCTTTTCAGAAACCTCAGCCGAATCGTCCGATAATTCGGACGCAGGTGAAGGCAGTAGCACATCTAGACGTGGTGGTGCACATCAGAACACCGGTACAAACTCTTTTTTACAGAGAGGCCAACAAGGTACACCCCAGAGAGGAAAGGTCAAGAAAACCCAGAGATGGGTCAACCCACCGGGGGAGCGGCGGACGAGGAACAATTACCATCAGTGGTAAACTCTCCCTCCGCACACACAGAAACCATCCCAATTTTTAACATCTCTAATCACTCCTTAGGGGCGGATGAAGTTTCACTTCTCAAAAAAGGACTCACTTTTGTGCCCACAACCTCGCCCAATTATTTGGAATTGCATACTGAACTAATGAGGTTCTTTAGACGAGTTCGGCTTAAGGCATTCTTTCAATTACATCCCAGTCAAGAGAGTAAAGCTTTAACTCCCTTCCGGCCACCTTCTACTTTTTTGCCCTCTTCTGGTATGATTCCCCCAGAGATAATTACCTTTGAGAAGTTGGTATTAAAAGATCTCTCCATACTGCAAAACACACGCAGTTTCACTCCTTACAATATTACATTAAAAGAAAAACAGGCCATTACCACACTTAAAATGAACAACTCGCTGATCATTAAAAGTGCCGATAAGGGCGGTGGAATCGTTCTCCAAGATCTTGATTCTTATACTAATGAAATACAGAGACAGCTAGACAATAGGGAACATTACCAAAGGTTAGCGTCCAATCCAACAAAAGAAATTCAGGAACTGATAAAGAAAATCACCACAGACGCAGTAGCTGAAGGTTTCTTATCTAAGAAAGAGTTTAATTACTTAAACATCAAAAGCCCTAGGACACCAGTGATATACACTCTTCCAAAAATTCATAAGAGTTTAACTTCACCGCCTGGACGCCCCATCGTTTCAGCTTGTGGCTCAATCCTTGAGCCGTTAGGAGCCTTCATTGATTTTTTCATAAAGGAATTAGTTCCCTCCACCCCTTGCTACGTGAGAGACTCCATGTCTATGATTTCACTGGTTGAAAATTTGGCTTTTGATCCAGTAACAGATACCCTCTGTACTATGGACGTGGAGTCCCTTTATACAAATATCCCTCAGGTAGCAGCCATTAAGGTGATTCAGAAGACTTTGGACACACGCCCACGTCCTCATGCAATACCGACTTCGTTCATTTTACAACTACTTGAAATCTGCTTGACGAGGAACTTTTTTACATTTAATGGCCTCTTCTATCAGCAGATAAAGGGCACCAGTATGGGGGCAATTTTTCCTCCAAATTTGGCCATACTGTTTATGAATGAGATTGAAAATGAGGTGATATTATCTCCATCTAACCCCTTCTATTCAGGAATTGGTCTGTGGCGTAGATACATTGACGATATCTTCATGATTTGGAGATGTGAAGTCAGTGATCAACGGCGTGGCTTGGACGCCGATCGGGATGGCGGCGTGAGCTCGCAGCTCCGCGCGGAATCCCGCTAATTCTCCTGTTTTCGGTACCCTGGGCGACCCGGAGGCGACGCACCTGCCCTCTGAAGTGTAAGGGGACAGCCGGGCACGATCGGCGAGTCGCGGGGGAACTGCTGGCCCCGAGGAGATAGAGTTGAGGAGACGGCCGAGGTGTTGCCGAGAGTGAGAAGAAGATGGCGGCGATGAGGCCGGGTGGCCCCGGACTCCAGCTTTGAGCCGAGCTGTCGCCGACTGGCAGGAGATCCTGCAACCGATAGATCGGGGCACTAGGATCAAGGGTGCTGTGCCCAAAGACCAGGGGACGTTGACCCGCCCCGCCCAGTCCTTGGGAACCCTCGCTGGCTGCCGTCCCGAGATCTCTCCTTTCCCCCTCAGGCTTCCGAGGGGGTCAGTTGAACAGGGCTCGCCAAGCTGGTCATTGCTCCTGAGGGCATCGGCGGCGACATTGGACACTGCCCGGTGCCGGGGAGCCGGCACTGAACCACGAGCGCAGACGCTAGACGGGCACTTGGGCCTGTGACGCGGCACCCTGGAATGGCGGCGATCGGAGGGCTGATGGCCGAGGACCGCGCTGAGGGGGACCCGGCGACATCAACTCGGATGGGCGAGATTCCTGCGCCGGAGTTGGACCAGGAGCAGCGTCTGAACCGACGGTTGGATGCCATACTAGATGCGATCACCTCGACCAAGGAGGCGCTGCACCAAGATATCGCCCAAGTGGCCTCGGGCCTGGGGCTACTACGAGCGGACCACGCGAAGCTGGCGGACAGGGTCAAGGACCATGACCAACTGTTGCTGGACCTGAAGCCGTCGGTGGTGACGGCGGAACACAGGATCACGGATATTTTGGCCCGGCTGGACTCATTGGAACGACGGGCGGAGGATGCCGAAGGCCGCAATAGACGGAACAACGTGCGGGTCGTAGGCCTGCCGGAGCGGATTGAGGGGGAGGATGCGGTGGCCTACATGGAGAACTGGTTCCGCACAGTGGTGGCGCCGGTGGGGCTTACTCCTTTCTTCACTCTGGAGCGAGCTCACCGGGTACCTGCTCGCCCGCCGGGGCTTGGCCGCCCCCCCCGACCGATGGTGGTGCGGCTCCTCCACTACAAGGACCGGGATCTCCTCATCCAGTGGGCTAGGATGTCGGGCCCATATGAGGTGGAGAACAGTAAGGTCACAATTTTCCCGGACTACACCCAAGCGGTCCAGAAGAACAGGGCATCATTCCTAGCGGTGAAGAAGGAGCTCCGGGAGGAGGGCATCCAATATTCCCTGCTCTACCCGGCCAAGCTGCGGATCATACTGGATGGCACTACGCACTTTTTTCAGACTCCGGACGAAGTTTGGCAATGGCTGGAGTCGTACAGAGCGGGGACGGACAGGTCGCATAAAAGCAGGCGAGATCAGCCTAAGCCGCCCCGGATTAGGCAATCGCAGCGCATCAGGTCCCGCAACAGGCGCCAGCGGGAGAAGCGAGAGGCTCAAATGGAGGCGGAGAAGAGGGATGCACTCGCAGCGACGGCGGCCATTACGGGGTCGCAACAGACTAGTGAACTGGCAGAATCGGACTCAGGCGGGGAAGGCAGCAGGACGGGAGAAGAACTATCAGAGGCGGAAAGCTCGAAGGGGCCGATAGTGACCCCACAAACATCGGATGGAATATTTTGCGGTTGAGACTGTTTTGGGACTTGATCGAGACTTCATGGTAGGGTGATATCCTGTTGGTGAAGAGCGGGTTGCTGGGTATGGGGGCTGAGTGCCTAGTAGGGGATGAAGGTGCGGGACGCGGGCTCCGCTAGCTGGGATCGGCGGTAACTCACCCCCCTTGGGCCCTTAAGGCCTGCTGTGGTGGAGACCACAGGGTAAGAGTGTGGGAAGTTGATTCAAGGTTTGGATGGGGGCGGCCATTGGGTTTGTGTGCTCTGTCCTGGGGAGTGGGGTTTGGGGAGTTTTTCTGTTCTGGGTCTGTTCGGGGGGGGCAACTGCATTGGAGGGGTTATGGACCTTTATTATTTGAATCGGACTGTTCGATGTTGGAATGGGGACATTACCTAATTTGAAATGCCTGACGTGGAATGTCCGGGGGCTGCGTACTATGGTGAAACGTCACAAAGTTCATGCATACCTGGTGCGTAGGGGGGTTCAGATCGCTATGCTACAGGAGACTCATCTCACCAAAAAAGAGTGCGCTGCATTGCAAAAAAGATGGCGGGGCCTGGTAATTGGCACCACTTATTCAGCGTATGCCAGGGGGGTGTTGATCTGGGTGAGGGCGGGGATACCCTTTCAAGTGCTGAATCAAGTGGTGGACCCTGATGGCCGGTTCGTGGCGGTGGAGGGGAGGTTGTATGGAAGAGATGTGGTTCTCTGCTGTGTGTATGCGCCGAACACTGATCAAGCTCGATACTTTGATGGCCTCTCGGGGTCCTTGGCCTCTTTCCTGGCGGGCCCGATAGTGTTAGGGGGAGACTTCAATTCGATCACGGATGTGGCTCTAGATAGGTCCCATCCCCCCCTGGTGGACTCCCCGGTACGCAGGTTGGCCTTGCACAGGAAGGACTGGCAGGACAGATGGGGGTTGCTGGATGTTTGGCGGGAGCAGCACAGAAACGCCAGGGATTACTCCTTTTACTCTGCTCTCCACGATCTGCATGTCAGGACAGATTCGGTGCTCTGTGGAGGGTCCCTAGCCCCCTTGATTTCTCATACGGAGTACCTGGCTAGGACCATCTCGGATCATAACCCCCTATTGGTGCACATTCAGTGGCAGCGGGAGCGCTCAGTGATACCAACATGGCGGCTTCGTCCGGAGACGCTAGAGGATTCTGTGTTCAGAGACGCGGTCCAGCAAGGCATTGATAGTTATTTCGGTGTGAATGAGGGCACGGCTACGAGTAGGTCCACGGAATGGGATGCAATGAAAGTGGTGGTGAGAGGGGTGCGCCTGGGTAGGTTTTCGAATGCTCGCACGACTGTGTTGAATGCGCTCATGAAAGCGGAGGAAACTTTGAGGGACTTGGAGCGCCGCAGGCCGGCTAGGCCGGACTTGCAGACCCTGTTATTGGAAGCGAAGGAAGTGGTTGCCACCGAGACAGAACGTTTGAGGTGTTACGACTACAGGCAGTATATCATCAGAGCACATGCGGAACGGGACAAGGTGGGCACCCTCTTGGCCAGATTAGCTAACCCGGAACTTAGGGGCTGCCCGGTCCTCAGCATTAGTAATGCGCGGGGGGAGATGGTGCACTCCCAGGCAGCGGTGTTGGAATGTTTCAGGGTGTACTATGAGGGCTTATACCGGAGTCAGCTGGGAGTGGGGGTTCAGGACATTGCAGACTACCTGGGGGAGAGGCAGCTTCCGGTCCTGGACGAAGAGGACGCGAAGGAGCTGGGTGGCCCGATCACGCTCACTGAAATACGGGTGGCCATTAAACATATGGCCCGTAATAAAACACCCGGGGTGGACGGATTGCCAATTGAATTTTACCAACAATATGTCGACAGCTTGGCTCCCAGGCTTCTGGTGGTGTATACGGAAGCTTTTAAGGCCGGGGGACTGCCTGGGTCCATGCGAGAGGCCTTGATTGTGCCGCTCTTAAAGCCTGGCAGGGATGCGGCGGATGTACGGTCCTATCGCCCGCTATCCATGTTGACGGTAGACTACAAGATTCTGAGCCGAATCCTAGCCACCAGACTGGCCCCACATATGACGGGTTTGGTGCACAGGGATCAGGCCGGGTTTATACCCACGAGGAGCACGGCGCTGAACATTCGCCGCTTGGTGGGAGTAATGGACGCCATCTTGGACGGGGAAGGAGCTCCGGCGGTCCTGTCCGTGGACATCGAGAAGGCTTTTGATAGTCTGGAATGGTCTTTTCTGGATGGAGTGTTAGAGAGGTTTGGCATGGGAGAGGGGTTCCGCCAGTGGACGAAGGTCCTATATGCCTCGGTGACAGCGAGGGTGCGCTTGGGCGGTCTGGTGTCGGCGGCGTACCCGGTGGGTAGGGGCACACGACAGGGGTGCTCCCTATCCCCCCTATTGTTTGCTCTGGCGATGGAACCTTTGGCGGTCCATGCGAGGTCGGGCGACAGGTACGCGGGGATAGCCAGCGGTGGGCAGCAGCATTATATATCGTTATATGCGGATGACCTGCTCCTGTACCTCGACAACACGCCCTGGACGGAGCGATGGACCTGTTGTCGGAGTTTGGCCAGCTATCGGGCCTTAAGGTCAATTGGGCAAAGACTTGTGTGTTTCCGCTTAGAGCGGGATCGCCCGACCCTGGTGGCGATCTGGGTGTGGTCTGGGAGCCATCTTGTTTCACCTATCTAGGAGTCCGCATCTACCACGCGACTGCGGACCTATTGGAGGGCAACATTGGTCGATGTGTCCGGGCACTGAGGGGCAGCTTGTCCTTCTGGTCGACCCTCCCGCTGACGGTTCTGGGTAGGATCGCGCTTTTAAAAATGGTGGCGCTCCCCCGCTTTCTCTACTACTTCCGGACGTTGCCTGTCTGGATTCCTCAGGGGATCTTCAAAGACTTGAGGACAATGATCATTGGCTTCCTATGGGGGCATGGTCGCCGTAGAGTGGCGCTGAGCACGCTACTTCGCCCCAAGATAGAGGGGGGCATGGCTGTGCCCGATTTTGAGCTGTATTATTTAGCGGCGCAGTTACAGGTCCTCACGCAGAACGTGGCTAGGGTGTTCAGGGGTCCGGAGGAGGACCGGAACCGGGGGATACCACGCCATGTGCTATCCTATATTATCATGCAACAGAGGCTCGAGTTGCGGGGCCTCACTATGGAGGAACGGACGCTCCGGCTGTGCTGGCAGAGGAGCCTTCGGAGAGCGAAGGCGACGCGGCCTTATGCACCGGAGATCCCGATAGGCATGCTGACGGCCTTGCCGCATGGGGGAGATTGGTCCCCATTGCTGGACTGGGAGGAGGCGGGCCTACAGGTAGTGGGCGACCTATACATAGATGGGGCCTTAGCACCGTTCGATGCGCTCCGGGAACAGTTTGGGCTGCCCGACGGGGGGTTCCTTCTGCACGCGGCAGTGGTGGCTGCTATACAGAAGCACTGGAAAGGGGGGCTCATGGAACCGACAACGACTATGGCGTGCCAGTATGTGGTAATGGCGGCGGGTACGTTCAAAGCTGTGACATGCCTCCATACTAGGATGCTGAATGAGGGACTGGAACCGCTCTAAAGGCTCAAGACTAAATGGGAGGAGAGTGTGGGCCGGCCCATACCGGACACGGCATGGGGTCACATCTTGCGGCGCACGTGGAAAGGCACGAGAAATGCGCGCTTCCAGCAAGTGCATTTCTACGTGCTTCATAGGGCCTACTTAACCCCTGAGAAAATACAGCGGTACTTCCAGGTACCGGATGCTCGATGCCCACGGTGCTCGTCTCCGGGAGCAGACATGGACCATTTGTTCTGGGGGTGCTCGCACTTGGAGGCCTATTGGGCGGAGGTGGGTGACCTCCTAAACGAAGTGACTGACAGGGAGGTGGACTTCGATATGGCGGCATGCCTGTTGCTCTGGTTCCCGCACACCAAACACACCAAGGTGACGAGCAAATTTATTGATCTGGGTCTGATACTGGCGCAAAGGGAAATATCGTGGCATTGGAAGTCCAGGGGGGGACCCTCACTGCGTAGATGGAAGAATGAACTGCTGCGGTGGTCAGACTGCGAGAGTGTGCTCCGGATGAAGCAGACTGTCAAGATTGGGAATGAGAAGGCTTTGGATGCGGCGCGTGCGTGGGAGTTAGTGGTGCAGGCCTTGCGTGACTCTTTGGTGGAGGATGAGGACGGTGGGAATTAGGCCAGCGGACACTGCGGGGCGAACACAACAGAATCATAATCCGCACTGTAGTGGATCCATCCAACACGTCGGAACGAGGCATACAACTTTAGCAGTTGCCAGGGGGGGGGGCTCGGGGGGGTTGGTTAATGGGAGTTTGGGGTGGGTCGGAAGCCGAATAGATGGTTGCCCAACAGGGCACCTTGAATCCAATAGGATGGTGGAGTACTGTGCGGAGTGTGGAATGGCTGGGGGGTGCGGCCAGGCATGATAGACCTACAGTGTTCGGGGCAGGACCCGACATGGGCGGTACCACCGATAACCACTGGGATGGCTGACGGAGTGTTGTTGAGGGTGGGGGGGTAAAAGCAGATACGTAAAACGATATATCAACCATGGTCCCTATGGGACGTGCACAGTGATGTTTTCCTATTGAGTGGAGTATTATGCCGCCCGGCCTCCGGGATGCGGGCTGAATGGCTGTGTACGATCTGTGTTCTACTATTGACCGGGGGGAGGTCACGAGTGCACTGGCTGACTATTTGTATTCTGTGGTTTCTAACTCTGCAATAAAAATATATTTAAAAAAAAAAAAAAGTCAGTGATCTACGCCACTTCCTACACTGGATGGATAATCATTGCTGTGGCCTTCATTTTACCTTGACATCCGATAAAATTTCTATTGACTTCCTGGATCTTACCATCTTTCACCAGGAGGGAGTCCTTTTGACTCGGCTGTTTAGAAAAACCACAGAGCGCAACACATTGTTAGACTATTCCAGTAATCATCCAAGGGCTCTGCGTGATTCACTCCCATTCTCCCAGTTTCTGCGAATTAGGAGAAATTGCTCCTGCAGGCAGGACTATTTTAAAGAAAGTGCCATTCTAGCGGACAAACTTAAAAACAGGGGCTACCCAAGGAGAATTGTCAAAAATGCACTCAAAAGAGCATGGTATAGACCCAGGGAAACCTTGCTGACACCTACTCCAAAGACACCACAAGAAAGTCTTGCTTGTGTTACTACCTTTTCTCCAGTGTCTAAACAAATGAGGAAAATGATACTCCACCACTGGCCAATCATTAATGCAGGCGTACTGGAAATTGAACGTCCTTTGTTTGTTTTTAAAAAAAGCAAAAATTTGAAGGGCCATTTAGTCCGAGCAGCACTGCCAAGTCCCACTCAATCTTCCACGCTTGAAACCATATGGGGCCTGTCCCCCATTGTTGGACATGTGAAATGTGGTAATTGTAGTGTGTGTGATATGACCATTGAGGGGAAGACAAGAGTATTTAACAATATCACTTTTACAAGTTCTTCCCTTTCAAACTAACACCTGCAATGTTATATATATGGTTCAATGCCCATGTAACAAAATGTATGTAGGTCAAACTTCACAGAAGGTAAAAACAAGGATCTGCCAGCACAAGAGCCGCATTCGCTGCCAAACTCCCAATGCCCCTCTTGTGGAACATTTCATCAATGCCAAGCACAAGGAAGATGAGTTTCGCTGGACTGTGCTGAAGGCATTAAAGTTGCCTACTAGAGGAGGAAGCATGACTCAACTTCTTAACAAAGAGGAACTGAAATGCATTATACTTTTGGACACAATACAGAATGGCCTGAATCGTACTGAAGACTGGGCTGGATTGCTTTAAGCCCTTTTATGGCTGTTTGTGAGACTGGCCAAAGTGAAATAGACTCCAAAGACTACCCGAATATTTTTACAATTATGACATTCTTGAACTGGCTTCAGAGACTGTTTTAAAGATAACTTGTTCCAAATGTGGTTTCGAATAATGTTAAATGATGTTCACACTCAATAACGAAATGTAATTTAACTATGAATCTCGAAACGATTGCTAAAATGCTCATAAGCTAGTTTCTAATAACCGACAACAGAGTGTAATGGTTATTGAATGTACCTTTGTAATGAATTCTAAACACTCAAAATGCATGAATGCGAGCACTGAAATCACTTGTGCCGCCCGACGGTCTATGTAATTGACACCTTTCTAAGATGGCCGCCATAGGGACACCCCTCCTCACTCCCTCTTCTCTGTTCACTTAAATACACTGTGCCGTTCAGTAGTTCGCTTCCGGATTCGCGTAGAGTCTGCGTAGTGCCATTGAGCACGCCGATTGAATTCTGCTCGTATTTTGAGCAAGGCAGCATCGTCTATGTACTTAAGGTAAGGGTTAAAAGGTTCTCCCCTTGCCTTCTTGTCACTGGCATTAACTGGTTTAATTTACTTAGAATCCCGCTTTTTTCCAGACCTTGAAATAATTGGAGTGCCCACCCTCGTGTGGTTTGGATATATCGTACATCTCCGTTCCGGATGAATCATTGCAAGCAGGATAACAGTAACAGTAACATGTTTACTTAATGGAAATCGAGGTACCAACTTGTCCCGCTCACACACTGCCTGTCGTTGCATGTAATGTTGCCCGATCGTAACCGACCCTCTTCATTTCAGGCACCAGTCCTCCTCCCTCCGATCCCAACCACCCTCTCTCGACCCAAAGTAGCTGAGTGAACCTCGCTCTGAAAGGTTTGTCCTTGATCACGATACCTTTGTTGAAATCACAATAGGCACTGAGATAGTCTCGCCGGACTGTTCGATTGATCTCCACCATCTGCATGTACACGTCGCAGCCACCACTGCTCCAAACTTGGAAATGATACTCTAGCAACAATCACGATAGTGTCGGCAGGTTCACAGTTTAATGAATCGATTCGGTTTAACTCACAGTCCGTGTGCACTCTCTCTGAAAGCATGAGATTGGACCACTATAAATATGATGTCAATATGAATGGGCAGAAGCTATCATCAAGCACCTTGGTATGATATGGTTGAATAACATGTGAATCTAAGTGCACAGTACCTGAAACAAGTGCTGTATTTAAACAAGAATCTCTTCTCTCTTTTCTCCCATCTTGTTTTTCCCACTATTAACAGGTTTTCACAAAAAGTACAAACAGGCAATATATTATAAAGTCCTGATGATGATCCCAGTTCACTAGGAGCCAGGGATCGAAACGCCGTCGACACTCTTACAATTCTGTAACCTTTCCATTGTGTTAATATTGTTACAGTAATTGTCTGTCTGAACTTGCTTTGCAAAATGTGCTAATGTTGCAAGGGACAGTTGGCTCCCATGTCCTCTTTGCCTGATATTCTTTACCTTCTTTTCTTTTCTTACCTTTCTCACTCCCGAACCTTGTTCGAGTGTGCTCTGGATAGGTACAGGCTTGTACCCTATCAGTCTTCGAATTAGACCCCTCTGGTGGTCTTTTTTATCAATGTTTATACTTGAATAAAATTTCAGGCCCGGCTGGGTACTGAAAAACTCCCTGATATAGTACTGATTGTAGTCTATATTTTCATTTGAATTGTGAAAAACTCTAACCCTAAGGACCGTTGTTCTCCTAAATAGTTGATTGCCCAAGGTCCCTAGGTACTTATTGGGTTCCCTTGTTTTGTTGAAATGAATAACTGAATGACCACAAAAATCAATATGGCTAGAGTTGTGACACATCATGAACTTGACATCATGACGATTTGTGGTCAAATAATCCAAGTATTTCCTCAATGTAATGCTAGTTCCTCTCCAGATCATCAAAATGTTGATGAACCATCCCCAAAATAGGACCACGTCTATCCATTTACTTGCATTCTTTGACCAGGCATAATCCCTCTCAAACCACCCCATGAAGAGGTTGGCATAAGAGGGAGCAAACCTGGATCCCATCGCTATACCCGTGATTTGATAAAACCACTCCCCTTCAAACAGGAAAAAATTATTCTTGCTTATCAAATCACTCATTTCCAAAATCATATTTAAAAGTTCCTGCAGACATGCACTCCGCCCTCCTAAAAAGTGACTTACCGCTATCTTTCCCTTATCATCCTCAATACAGGTGTACAAGCCCACCACATCTAGTGTCAAAAAAATCATGTCCTGATCCCAAATCACATCCTGCAAATCATTAAGGACATCCATCATATTCCTGATATAAGTGGGTTGATTTTGATTATTTTCGATTATGTACCTCAAGTTGAAAAGTGAAGATCAGTATGATGGTTTCTTACTGCTGGAACAGGAATGAGAGGAACACGAAGTACTGTCTTCAAACAGGGTGAATGAATGTTGAAGGAAAGGATACAGAAGATTTACGCGAAATTCAGTGATAAAATCTTGGGTTTTTAATATTCCTGGATAATTGGATGATGTACCTTTGTGTTGAAAAATTGGACTGAATAATACATTCGGAATTGGCTTTCCAATTTAACAAGACTCCCTGGGGATTTGTCTTGGTTGGATACACAGAGAATGGACGACATATGAGCGCACTGCTTTGAACGCTATCATTTGGATGAATCACACGCTCCTTTTGTACAGATTGTAGTCATTGTTGATGGCCCAGTGGCGGTGGGCCTACATAAAGTAGAGCGTGATCAGAACTTTGAGAATAAGTATCCTAGAACAGACACCTGTGCAAACTTTGCCTGCCACCCTCACCGCCAGTTTGTGTATAATCTTTGATACATAATCATTTAGCTTCAGAATGGGGGAGGGGGGGTTTAGGCTAATCTATTTTATAACATGACAAGGCTTTTTATGGTACATGGTTGGCTAGCCATGATAATGGTATTTGTTTATGCATTAGTTTTCTAATTGTGGCGCAAATACTGCATCTTAGTGCACAATAGTTAAAAAAAATATTATACACTTCCTTCTTGCCCCTTGTTTATTTTATTGTGGGCAACTTAGAGTGAGAGAGAAAAAGGGTATGCCTGTTGCAATGATAACAGAGGGTCGAGAGTGCTGTGTGCTATGGTGCAAATTCACTTGTTACTCTGTAAAGGTTAGGAGGGCATGTGCGGCAATATAGTAAGTTGGACTCAGGCTCTTATATACTGAGGTGGAATGGTAACTCAGTCCGTATATGCAGATTTTCTATGGTCCCAAGCATAGCTCTGTTCCGGAGCAGAATTCCTGCAACAGGAGCGGGAACGATTTTAGGCCTACCTTGACGACTTACAAGGCTGGAAAGAAGAGTGTCACGCAAGACAACAAATGGTAAGCAACGTATGAGCTCCAAGCGTTTTTCTGTATACAAGAGTGTCTCACAAGCGATACGCATTCACAGGTTTGACCCGAAAAAGTAAAATAAAAAGTACTTCCAAAAAATGTGTGAGCAGTGGAAGGAAAGGGGGCGCTGCCAGGAAGCAGAACTTGGACCATACTCTGGGAAGGGACAAAAACACAAAGAGGAAGCGCAGCCAGAACCTACGGACCAAAAAGAAGCAAGGAAATGAAAGTGACGATGAAGCCAACCAATGGTAAGCAATTCTGGGCTCTAAGCTTCCTATAACCTAACAAAATGTGCGCTGTCTCAGGTGAGACCTAATAAACACAGGAAAATGTGCCTTTTTCATCTATGCACTTAGAAGCACGAACAACATTCTTGCACTTATAAGGACCACCCCAACACTACTCCAATTTACGAAAGAATTAAAGTCTCACCACTTTAAAAAAAAACTAAATCACAATGCATAAACCATCCACAACCTAGAGTCTCTCAAATTAATTGTGGACTTTTTAAGCTTTACTTTGACCATGTACACTGCTACGCTGCTTTTTGGCCAAGCTTGTACTATGGAAATAAAATATACTAAACCCTACTAATTTATCAAAACTGTGCAACAGTCAAATTCCTCATTATTACCATAGTGTAACATAATTGCATTCAGTAAACAATACCTATGGTCTCAGATGCCATTCTAGATTCAGCTGGCAAAAGAAAACAAAGGGGGCCATGCACGCACGGATTAGTGCTTGTGATTCAGTATCACTGCACGGACTCTTGTATTTTGCATATAGTAATAGTACATCTGCATATATATTGTAGAATAAAAAGAAAATGAGTTGTGCTGCATTTTCACCGAGAATAAAAGTAGC
This sequence comes from Lissotriton vulgaris, assembly GCF_964263255.1. Classification (NCBI taxonomy): domain Eukaryota; kingdom Metazoa; phylum Chordata; class Amphibia; order Caudata; family Salamandridae; genus Lissotriton; species Lissotriton vulgaris. Next base: position 39,922 of record NW_028251013.1, on the reverse strand, counting down.
CAACATAAAAAGCAGATAATGAATTACGCTTCCAATTGTTGCTTTGTTTGTTCATTCAAGGTTCCATGTTAAAGACAAGTGCCCCAGTCACACAACATATAGTCTCACAGTTTTCAAAATGTATCAGAGTAACAAATATATCAAATCTAAAAGACAAATTTCAGAGGTGACTTTGTAAAAGTATTATTGCCCCATTTTTAGGTCGAGCTGACCTAGCTTTCAATGCGAAAGCATTGAAAGCTGTCAGCGAAGACAACTAATGTTGCCCATATTTGGGAATGTGGACAGCAATGTGCCACGCGCTTTCCCTTTCCAGATTTCACCGCGGGAGCGCGCCTCTCAGATGCGCTTGCACAGACACGTACACACAGCCTCTGCTTTCGCTTGGCTTGAATGCAAACACGGCGCACACACACACAGGCAGCCCCCAACCCCTGCACTCACACAGGCGCGCGCGCACATACACACGCTGCCGCCCCCCCTGCACACACACATACAGACACGCACACACAGACACACACACACGAGCACCCATACATACAGAGAACCCACCCCCGCCGTCGCATACACACACGCGCCCCCCCCGCCCCCGCTCCCGCATACAGTCCCAACTTACCGGCAATCCGGTGTTCTGTAGCCTCCGCGGGGCTCTCCCTCGGGCATGGGAGCCCCGCGTCACCACTGCTACTCGGGCCAGAAACTCCGTGGGCGCTGATTCGCGCACAAGACGGAAGTCCCGCCCCCACGCTTAGTTTCTTTTTTCATGAGTGCGTGCGCACATCTTGTTTTACGAGCACCCCGTTCGGTGCTAGCGCGCGCATCGCGCACTTTCACTTTCCCCACGGAGCAAGCTTGTTTTGGTTGGTGTGCAGTCGATTATCACATTGACCAGGATACTACAGCCTGAAATGCGATGGCCATGGTTACGGGTACTTTGACATGAGGTAGTTTCTAAAGAACTTGTTCTACTTTGTTGTAATAAGTGCGGCGCCCGCTTCAGGGACACCGCACTATGTTTCATTTTTTACTTTGTTAATGAGCGCAGCGCCCGCTTCAGAGACACTGTGCTGGGAGGTCACATGCCATTAACAAGCAAATAATGCACACCCTAGGCCAGCGCTGTCTTGTAATGTCTGCAATTCCGAAATGAATGTCTAAATGTCATTTTATGCCTATACAAGACTTTCCCTATACTAGTACGGAGTGTTCTGGCATGATAATAATTTCATCATCCACCATCCTGTGAGTGAAAGGGGCTTTCGTGCATGTGACTAAAAACGGTGTACCGGGCTTTGTGCAACCCCACAGCAGAGCATGGATTGTAATCGTTCTATGGGCCAGCTCATGTAAAAGGCACCAACAGCGGCGGCCATTTCGTACAGGTTGCAGCATTTGTTTTTACGGGTGCTTGGCAAATTTTCACACAATGAACCGACACCTCGACCAGAGTTAGCACAAAATATCTTTTTTGCACTAACATCTTGACTCTTTTCATTAGTGCAAATATAAAAGCACTAAGACTTGCTGTGCTTAAAAATTACTCTTAAATAGCGCAACATTTCACAGCAGTTGGGCAATTTCCTTGATCTGGTGCCAACATGTTTTAATATAGAGTTTTATATAGCGCTAACTGAACCCATAGGTATCAGCGCGCTTCACATAAATGACAGTTGCGTTACAGATGGACATTCATTTTTAGTAGGCATGGGGAGAATATGTGATTTTGTCCAGAATTACAGGTTGTTAAGCGTCCCTGCCTAGACTCAATTCTGGTGCCCCAGCTTTGAGGTCAACCGATGTAGCTGTTAGGCCACATCCCGGGCAACCGTTGGCTGACATTTTTTCATAAATTATTCTCAGTGGCAGCTGCATAGCTTCAATGTAAAGAAATGAAGACCTCATCTCCCAGAATGCACTGGTCTTTTGAATAAAAATCTCAGAACAGGACTATGGTACCCGGCCAGCCTGGAGGACGCTTGCTCTGTTCAATCATGCTTGAAGGTACCTAACGGGAGCCTGAAGTATTTTGATATAGGTAAATGCAGCAATACACGTGACATGGGGGTAGGTTTGTTGGCAATATGAAACAAGCATTTGCAATGTAATACGTCTCGCATTTATGCGGGTTTGAGCTAATGGCATTGTAAATGACAACGCTTTTTGTTTAGGTTTTAAAAACCAAAACATAAATAAAAGGCATTGTCATTTACAATGTCAATAGCTCAAAGTCGTACTTTTCTGTGCTTCAGCTCCTGTTGCTGTCATTAAAGTTCCCTGTGCCATCCACAATCCCCACGAACACTACCTCCCACCCACTGCTGCCTGCTAATTTTAGAGGTTCAGCACAATTGCCGCTGTTTCCCGTTTATTTAAAAAACACGTTCCATTGGCAGTACGGATCGGCACTTGTAATTTTGTTTTGGAGGGACCCTTACCGAATATCCGCAGCAGTTGCTTCCATGAAGCAGCAGTATCTTAATTTTCATGTTCGGGTTTGTCAAAGCAGTAATCTGTTCGAAATGTGTTGCAGATATAACTTCCGGAGTGGCTGCAGCTGCTGGCTTACGTTTTCGTTTTAAAATTGCAGAGGAAACGTTTATGATTCCACAGCTGTATGGTGTCATGCTGCTGGGAGTTGTCAGACTCAGCTTGCTAGGTCTGTCGCGTTAGTGGGTAGGTGACGGACATAAAGTAGTAGTAAAATGTTGCAGCTAAGCTGCATTTACCAGTGCTTTTCTCATAGGATACTATCTGATGACCATAGTGCTATTCTGTACGGGTTGGAGTCTATAATATTTGAAAATCCTTGCAAGCATGTGCGGACTCCAGATTTACGATCCCCAACACAAAATCCATGCACAAATAACAAGCATTTGCAATGCAATAGGGCTCGTTATTTTTATGTCTTTTCATTCCCTTTTACAACTTCACTTCAGCCCCCTCATGCTCCATTTTTATTCCTCCTTCCTTCTTTCTGCCTTGCTGTCCCCTCCCTTCTTCTCCAACTAACACCTCATATTTCTCTATTTTCTCTCCTCCTCTCAACATTCTGCCTTCCACTCACTTCTGTTGTTCTCTGTCTCTTACTAACATCACTTTACACACCTTTACATGCTCCCCTCTCTCATTCGTTCGCCGTGTCATTGCATTTTCTTCTTTATCCCTTTGTCTCATTCTATCTACCGTCCTCACTCTATCTACCGTCCTCACTCTATCTACCGTCCTCACTCTATCTACCGTCCTCACTCTATCTACCGTCCTCACTCTATCTACCGTCCTCACTCTATCTACCGTCCTCACTCTATCTACCGTCCTCACTCTATCTACCGTCCTCACTCTATCTACCGTCCTCACTCTATCTATCGCCCTCCTTCTATCTATCTATCTATCTATCTATCGCCCTCCTTCTATCTATCTATCGCCTGTCATCTATCTATCTATTGCCCGCACTCTATCGCGCTCACTCTATCGCGCTCACTCTATCGCGCTCACTATCGCGCTCACTATCGCGCTCACTATCGCGCTCACTATCGCGCTCACTATCGCGCTCACTATCGCGCTCACTATCGCGCTCACTATCGCGCTCACTATCGCGCTCACTCTATCGCGCTCACTCTATCGCGCTCACTCTATCGCGCTCACTCTATCGCGCTCACTCTATCGCGCTCACTCTATCGCGCTCACTATCGCGCTCACTATCGCGCTCACTCTATCTATCGCGCTCACTCTATCAATCTATCGCACTATCTATCTATCGCACCACCACAGCATCACTCAGCACCACCACAGCATCACTCAGGGGCACCACAACATCACTATGCGCTACCACAGGATCACTGAATGCCACAGCATCACTCAGCGCCACCACAGCATGAATCTGTGCAACCATTCAACAACAACTGCTTCAAATATGTTCTCTCAATGTTTCAAGCTTTATTCCCGATGTCACAAAAAGATGTTAATATTTCACTTCTGTTCTTGGATTTTAGTCACCAAAAAATACAATTAACATAATCTTCACAAAAGTAATTTACAAAAGTTTAAGCTATTGCCATTATAAATTAGAATAACTTTTATTTAAGTATTCATTATTGAAAAAAATTAAAAGCCATTGTTATTTGTAATATCAATACATTTAAGTCATGTAAATACAAAACATGTTGCATTACAAATGGTATAGGTGTCACATTTGCAAAAGTTAAAAGTATTGGCATTGTAAATGACAAAGCTATTAATTTCGCTATTTTCAAAACCAACACATAAGTAAAAAAATTGGTCATTTACAATACCAATAGCTCAAACTTTCCTAATGCGAGACCTATTGCATTGCAAATGCTTGTTATATAACATGCCACAACCCTTGGAACAGTTGTGCAGCTCAATACATTTCAACATAAATTACAAAGTGGGCGAGCATTACATTGCATAGATGCAAAGGGACCTTTTATCATGTATGACACTTTCAGATTACACTTTTTTGGGGGGGTGGGGGGCAAACGGAACTGGGGCTTTTCTGGCAATGGGAATTTCAGGGTTGGCAGCTCAGAGTATCTGATCCCTGCTGCTTAGGGCTGATGGTGTGCGCCAGACAAGGGGTTAGTAGGATTAGGTAGCTGAGTTAAGGAAAGGGATGGAGTTTAGATGACAGCTACATTTGGCAGGGTTCTGGGCACACTTTCAAGAGTGATGTGGTCCTAACACTCATGGTAGGCAGTCTTTTTTTCTAGTCATTACTTCAAGTTAGGATTAGGTGGTCAATTTTGGCTGGGACGAATATGGTTTACGGTTAGGATTATAGCGGACAGGTTTATGGCCGTAAGAGAATACTTGTGTGCCATATTTGACGCAATAAGGACCTTCTGATTAAGCTGTGTGCCTTTTCACAGGCCTGGGATAGCTTTGCGAGGCCAAAAGAGAGACGGCAAGTTGGGTTGCAATCACAATTATAGCCTGCTCATCTCCAATCTCCTAAAAGTAAAAGCAAACTTAAGGCTTGGGGCAGACACAGAGGTGTTGACAAAGTAGGAATGAGTTTGCAAGTACGACCCAGTGAAGATGCTGCCTAACCAATGCCTGCCGAATGTGGTGCTAATGAGCCCGCTCCAGCAAAGAGTGAGAAGGGTGCACAACTCTTCACCAAGGGTCAGCACGGGAGGAACTACAGGGGAGGGTAAGCTTGACACTGTAGTGTTGTAGGTCAATGGGTGTTCTTTAACACACCTGGACTCACCCATTTGGTTTATCCCTGCAACCACCTGACCAAGGGCTTAAAATAAACGGGCGGGACTGTGCATAGACAGTTCAGAGCCAGACCAGCAGTAGAGTGTGTAATGCCCAGCATAAGTCAGCATTCTAGTGCTGAGCCTGTAACTACACTGAACACCCACCCACCACTGATGTCACTGGTCATGTGACACAGTACTAATAAAAGAGGCCGAGCCCACGTGCTCTGGGCCAGTTGCACCGAGTATGCTGTGTGTCCTGCGTCTCAGTGATTTCCAGCATGAGGGCATAGGGCCCGCCCTTTTACAATGGCGACGAGGGTAGCTGTGTCCATGCGTGCCACAGCTCTCACAAACTTCGATGAAAAGGGGAAGAGAATGCTGCCTGCCTGAGAGCACCCCCTAGGAAGAACAGATCCAGCCGCCGAGAGGCCCGTGGGGAGTGTGTCGAGCCCCGGGCCTGGAGGAAAAGGAGAAGGTGACCGAGAGCCCACCCTGCACCTCTCCAGCCTGCCGTAGCGGTGCCCTAAGAAGACGAAGAAGCCATCGCGGTGCCCACCCGCGTGAGAACAGGCCCGTCGGCCGAAGGTGAGCCAGGACTGTACAACACCAAAAGCGGAGCCTAACCCGCCATAGACTATAAACACTAACCGTGCCCCAAAAGTGCGAGCGGCGCTGACTACTGGCCCCCGCAATCAAGACAAGACCAGCGGAGCCCACCCGCGGCCTGCCTGCAGTGACGCCACAACTGCCCCGTTAATTAAGCAAGGCTCGCGGAGCCCACCCGCGGCCTGCCTTCTGCGACGCGGCGTCGGCCGCAAATGCCCCGATGATAAAGCAAGGCTCGCGGAGCCCACCCGCGGCCTGCCTGCAGAGTCCCCCGCCGCATGTGGAAGTGCGGCGGTGGGGTGAAAAACCTCAGCGTAGAGAGCCTGCAGCGTGAGGGGAGCTGCCAGGCGCCAAATAGTTTAAGCGGAGCTCACCCGCAATCAACTGAAGTTAAACGGAGCCCACCCGTCAAGCGCTAACTTCTCCCCGCGCCGCGTGTGCTGTGAAGGCGGCGGGGGTGAAGTAGCGAGAAATCCAAGCGCCCGGCTCACAGCTGGTAAAGAAAGCACCAAGCCCCCCCCTGCGTAGACTGACCAACGCAGCTCCGGCACAGTGAAGGAAAGGAAGCGGCTGCCCCTCGCGGCCCGGACACTGACTGACACCCATCCCCCGCCGCACAGCATGTGACAAATGACACTGCAGCTGTGGGGCGCTAAGGAACAATGGCAGAATCCTGAATATGCCCATCTGAGGTAGACTGTCCCTAACATTAAGGAAATGAATAGGGAACTTACCCGACATCAACAAGCCTGCAATAGGAGGCAGCACCTCCCACATGTTCTGGAACCCAGCACACCAGCAGAGCCAGAGTGGCTGCACCAACACTTGCCCCCACGCAGCATGAAACCCTGCACCGGACATAAGACACACAACATAGGGAAAGACTGCTGGTGCCTGCCCACGAGATCCCCCGCCATCTAGTGGCCAAAATGCGGAATTGCACCCACAACTAAGAGAAGGAAAGAAATGCCACAGCATCAATAAAGGAAAAGGTTACAAAGAGCAGCAACCAGCCTGCAGCCACAACAAAGGAAGATTGTAACTGGTCACAAGGACCAAGTGCAAGAACACTGCCACATCAAAACGCCACCAAGCAGACACGCAGCCAAGACTGCATGGCCCCCACACAAGCGTTGCCTAGAGACTGATAGAAAACCACCTGCTGGCAGGTGGCTACTCGCAAGAAGAGAGGAACGCGCCACAAAGCAGGTCTGCAGTAAAAGACTACGAAGGGCAGCAACCTGCCCGCCGTCACGTCCTAAGAAGTACACAAGCCATCACACCGCCGAGGAAGAGAAAAGGTAATGGCGCAGGAGCGCGTCAGAAGCACAAGAACGCGACAGAACCTAAGAACAGCGACAGAAACCCCAGAAGCACGCCAGGAGTGCAGCGACTCCTCACAAGATATTCAAGAGCACGCGCGACAAGTGCGCCCACAAGAAGAAGATGACAAGAATCGCAACCAGCACCAAACAGAAGAAGCAAGACCAGAAGAACGTCAACGGAGTGGTGACGCAACCCTCCAGAAGCGTCTACGCCACGGCAGAAGAGAAGACAGCGATGCCTGGTGGCCACAGGCCATCGCTGCAGCAGAATGGTGAAAGTAGGAACACCCCCACACGAACCAACGATGATTCTGGAACCCAGTGTGCGAAAGCGCATGACGCAAATGCGCAGCAGCGCAGACCGCATTAGCCCAAAGCAGCAAGTCACAAAGAAGACACGAAGAGCGCACCCAGTGGCACACCAAAGCAATCAAACAGAGATGAAAAGAAAATGGTTGCGCAGTCAACCCGCAGCATTGAAGAATCCGCACAACAGCAACATGACCACTCAGCATGGTCACCAAGCACCAAGAAGCTCAGCACTACGAATCTTACCTGCCAGACCTCGGCAGAAGGGACCAGCACGAGGTCCAAGAAGTTCGGACAAGGCGCGGTCCGAGGACCTGGACCCACGAACTTCAACCACACAAATTAACGGAAGCGACAGAAAGAAGATGTGAAGGTCGTGACGCTAACCCTGGAAGTGAGTGACAAGAACACAGTGTCCTAGGACTAGGACAAGACCAGGAAGACACGTGCAGAGTGCGCGCGCTGCATGGGGAAGACTGGCCAGAGAAGATGAAGAAGATTGGACCAGAGTACGTCGCGAGAAGAAGGAGAAGGAAGAAAGATCTAAGTGGCAACTGCCACTTAGAAGAAAAGATGGAAGAAGTAATCAGAGTGGCACGACTGTCAGGGTAAGAAGAAGAAAGAACAGAGTGGCCGCCGCCACTAAGAAAAGAAGAAAGAAGCCACCCCTGCGGAAAGAAAGGAAGTGACAGGCACTGGAACACCTGAGTGCAATGGAAGACAAGCCTGGTAAGAGCACCGGCAACGCAGATCAAAGACAACCACCTACGAGCCATCCATCCACATGGCGATCGCAGAAGAGAGCAGATAGACTGTTGGTGACATCTACCTCTGGGGTTGGGCGGAAGATTGGACGGCGAGAGTGCTCACACATCCGGCTGATGAACTGACCACTCCACACCGACCCGTGGCAACCCAAGAAGCAGAGGCCTCAAGGGACTCTGGTGGCAGCAAGTCCCGCACGGGAGGCAGATCTACAGAAGCACGTCTGCAGGACCCAAGGGGATGAAAGCCTCGCGAGCAATGAAAAGAGTCGACAACTCAACCTTCAGGTGGGACTGGGACACAACGGTGAGGCTCGTGGAGCGCCCTGCTCACGGCCCGAAGGCTATGGTAGAGCAACGCAACCGAAAACACCAGTCCAGTGGAAACCTGGCAAAGAGGTCCTCCCGGACATCTTGTGGCAGAAGAAAACCGGCGAGAGGAGCATCCTAGTGAGAGGGATGATCGCACCTACTCTCTTCACCTGCCAAGAAACACATTGAAGCCTGCCCGGAAACATCACGCAACCAGCATGGAGAAAAGAAGCCGGAAGACAGACAACAACCATGTCATCCATCTCTCTTTAGCTATTCGTCACCAAGAGAGCAAAGCAAAAGGCAGGGCTGAGAACAGTGGACAGACAGCACAAACAAAGAATGAACCCGCCGAACAACTGCGAACCGTGCCACTGAGAACTGTTAGTCCGAAAACGCAAGAACTATACTGCTTGCGGTTTGCAAGCAGCCAAAGAGACTCACCTTGAAAGCGCAAGTCCAATGTTATTTTCCGTGTTTTCTTTCCTCCACAAGTTTTTGGACTTTTCACGTTTGGTTTAATTTTTAACCAATTTGGGGAGGGATGTAATGCCCAGCATAAGTCAGCATTCTAGTGCTGAGCCTGTAACTACACTGAACACCCACCCACCACTGATGTCACTGGTCATGTGACACAGTACTAATAAAAGAGGCCGAGCCCACGTGCTCTGGGCCAGTTGCACGAGTAAGCAGTGTGTCTGTGCCGCAGTCCTTTCTCCAGCATGAGGGCTTAGGGCCCGCCCTTTACAGAGTGTACCCCTCATCATTTCAAGCAACACGCTGCTTGTGAGCAGTGTTCAGGGGCCAGGTTGAGTCACCTGCTCCCCAGAACACAACAGGCAACGGGGACGGTTGTCAGCCGCCCTCGCAAGGATGCTCTGCTACATCAGGCCCCAGGCTCGCTAGCTTCCCCAGCAGTGGGGTGAGGCCCTGAAGCCTCCGAGCGTGACAACACCCTGCAGACCACACCAGACATCATTAAGGCAACACGGACCTCGGCTCCCTATTCTGTGGCTTACCGCCTGCTCCGCCTAACAGTCTACTATAAGTGTTTAGTGAGCAAACTTTTTTTTTAATTTTGGGCCTGAAGCTCCATGCCTCACCACACACCCCATGCAGGACAAACACAAAGCCTGCACAGGCCCCACAAGCCGCCAATGCAGCTTACAAGGGAGGGCCAGAACACTTCCACGTATGCCCCACGAAGCAATGCCAGTAGCCAGACGAGGTACAAGGCTCGAAGCATAGAATGTGCGCTGTCTGGAAGCAGGTCCATAAATGTGTGGCATATTGCCACTGCGCCCTATGGCCACCCTGGACAAATAGTGCCCCAGAGATCTCCTGACAAGAACTGCCCGCAAATACATTAAGCCTCTCACGGTCTGGCCAGAGACACCTTTGTTGAAGGGTGACAGGAAGAGCCACCCCAACATCTCCCACCGCCCTACACACCTGGGAAGACTCCAGAGAGCTGGTAGGGAGCCTCACCACAGCCCATTTGTCGCTAGCTCTGGCACAAGCGCATCATAGCACACCGCCCCACAGACAACTTTACATGCATGAAGTGACCGCATGCATGGCATTCGGATCCACCCATGAACTTTTTATTGTCTCAAGAGAGTCATCCTTGCAGGCCGCTAAGTGGATGGCCTAGATAGATTGCATGGAAACATACTTTGCCACAGTAGAACTAAATGTTGCGAGGCAGCGACGATGCTCCTCACTCTGAGTGGCACCACCATCCACAAGCCATCCAAGACAGTAGGTGAGTTGGCCCTCCCTGCACCCATGCCACCGTCAAAGAAGTACTGGCTGCTCATTTTGAACCTCTGGCCAATCCGAATTATGAGCGGTTTTTACTCCAGCAAGCTCAACAGATACCAGATGTGGACTAATTCTATGCCAGGCTCTGCGAGTTAGCAAGCACTTGCATGCTCCTCGAGAAAGACGAAATCCAAGCTCAAGTCATCTGGGACTGCTTGTGGACTATGCTTCGTGAGCTTATCCTGCAGGTGACCTACATAACTATGGTAGAAAATCTCACCATGGGCAGGTTGAAACAGTTGAAATCCCAGGCCTCCCACATGGAAGCAACACTCTAGCGTGCTGTGCAAGAGTGAGCCAGTCAACCAAGTGGGAGCCGCCACATTGCCTCACAACAAAACAGAACACCCCATGACGCCACAAGCCGCCGGACCCTGTAAATGGTGCAGAGGACTTACACCACACTCTGGAGAATGCCCAGAAAAAGGAAGAAAGTGCTCTGCATGTGGCAAAATGAACCATTATGCAAAGGTCTGTCGCTTAACACCCGTTGCAAGGACCCAAGGAGAAGGCAGACCACCAGGTGGACACCGAGTTGGTGTTGGTGCACAACAACAACATGGATGAGGATGTGTTGGAGGGAACACATCATAGAGCCGGGCCAAGGCCGAATCAGTCGCACCTTCCCATTGTCAAGTCATAGTTGATGGACAACCACTGGTAGCCCTCATAGACACAGGGGCATCAACCAACATCTTGCCCCTGCCGCTGCATAAAATAATTGTCTCCTCACCACCATTACGCCCCACCGCCACTAGGTGGTTTCTATTGTACCTCCCCATGCCTCCCTCTGGCAGGAGTGTTCACCACCACAAACAGACACCAAAGGCAAGCTACCAAATCGAAGATCTACGTCACTAGAGGAGGGGCAAACATGCTACTCAGTTGCCAGACAGCAAAGCACCTACAGCTAGTCCAGTTCGCATTTGGAGTCTACATCAGTGCTCTTGACTCCCTGTTGGATGAGTATGAACTTCTCTTCCAGGGCTTTCAAAGGCCGAGAAGTCCATCTCCACATCGGCCAGTCAGTACAGCCAGTAGCACTGCGACACTGTTAGACCTGTCAGCCCTAGGGTGGTCTTTCCCTATTTTTTCGCCCTTGCCTCATTTTTCCCACCTTTTTTTTTGTTGGCCTTAGGTCTCCGAGCACGTTCCCATTGCTAACCAATGCTAAGGTGGAGGTGCTCTCTACTTCCAACATGACTGCTACAGGCCCCTGCTACTGCGGAGTGGTCTTTTTAGTAGCACCCTAGTTGCCAGGAGCTGGCTGGAACCCTTAAACATTGTTGCCATACCAGCCTGCCTTGCCTGCCCATAGTTAGAGTAGGGAAGCTCCTGGAACCTTCTAGAATAGGGGCGGGTCTACTTTTGCCGCCTTAGAGTGTGGTCACCTGACCTGGGCATATATAAAGAAAGGAGGGAAAGTTTTTAGTCAGTTGGGGCTTCACTGACCTGGGGGAACCTATGCAGGACACTTAGGCGGTAGGGCCTAGTCAGAAACATATACCACTGGGGGTGACAGGTTTTAGGCGCTGCCCACCAAGCTGTGTAAACTAGCCCACTGATCTGGCCTGGCGGGAGGGGAATCCAGAGGCCATTTGCAGTGACCTGCTGAGGAATCCTGTCAGCAGCCTTCAACTCAACCCCCCCCCCTTCCAAGAATCTGTTAAAGCTGCTAAGGGTGCAGGAACCATCAAGCGCCAAGAAGAAACCCAACAGCCACAGGACTACTGGGGATCAACCAGGTACCGGGCTGTGTCACTCCTGGGCCCCTGTGCTGTCCTGCCTTGCCTGGACTGCTGGCTAAGCACCCTCATTTCCTAGCGCTAGCCCCCTGAACTGCCTATTCTGGCCAACCTGAATAAACGGGGTCGACTGTCGCTTCAGCACTCCCCCTGTACCCTTGGGGAAGCGCTGGACTCCTGCATACTGTAGCCTGGGAAGCGCTGTGCCTTGTGACCGTTGTGCCCCCCCCCCCTGAAGCGCTACAATTGCCCAGCGCTGGTCTGCCACCCTCGCGCGGTGTTCCCCGAAGCGCCGACCTGATCACCGCCCCCGCTGTGTGGAGCTGCGAGCTGCTCCCCTGAACCGCAGAGGCGTGAAAGTGCTTTGGCCGGGCTGGACTCACCGCCACGGCTCCTGCGCCGCTTGTAAGGACCTCCGCAGCCAACTGAGTCACCCCTGGCGTCCTCCGAGGGCCGCCGCTGCTCCAGAGTAGGCCGCACTAGGCCGGGAACACCTGCACCACGTGACGGGGGCGCCGCGTCTTCGGGCGCGCCCTGCCTACATTGCCCAGTGATTGGAGGAGAGGTTGTGATGCACCCACTGGCTGCGCTGCCATTGGCGGCCACGGGCGCGCCTCCCCTCAGCCTCCGGTGATTGGTTCTCAGGCCCGAGCAAGGCCGAGAGAGGGGCCCGGGCCCGTCCTGCTGCTGCTGTGGCCCACGCTGTGTCCCCGACCGGTCCAGAGGCCAGAGAAGCCGGGACCGGTTCCACTGCAGCACAGGGACTACTAGAGGGCTCAGAGAGGAGTGAGGACCCTCCCCTCCCCGGACAGCGTCGAAAGGGCTCCCCAAGGAGCCGAAGAACAAGAGCTAACCCCCCCACCCTGGGGAGGAGGGTGGAAGACTGTGGACCAGCGGTAAGGGAGCCCCGTGTCCGCCCCTCCCCCTGGAAAAGTTGTGTTGGGCCCCGTTGGCCTCAGTGGTGCTGAGAGAGTCCCCTAAATTGGACCCAGGCATTAGTAGGCCCCATTGCCTGTTAAAGGCTAGAGTTAACCCCTGGCTAGGGGTCTGTTACTGCCTTTGGTGGAATGTTGAATTAAGTCCACAGGCCCATGGTTTACCCCGGGTGAATAAAACGTGGAATGGATGCTAAGAGGGAATAAAAGTGCCTAAAGCCATTGAAGGAAATGTTTAGTCCTGCTGGTTGAGAGCAGTGAAAAGCTGATTACTGTGTTACTGATCCTACTGACATCCCGGCTGATGCTTGGCCCCTCATGAAATGTTTAGGCTTGATTAATGGGGGTAATGCTCTGCTTATTCATGCATCAGGAGAGGGGTGGTTTTGCCTAATGAAATGTTGACTCCCAGTTAAATGCAAAGGTTAGTCTGACCTCATGAAATGGGGGCGTTGCCTGATCTTTAATGGAATGTCTTATAATCCTGCCTAATGCAGTGTTTCCTGAATGCCTTCAGTTGAGCAAGGAAATGGTCATGCCTCATTCATAATGAAATGTTTAGTCTTGCATAGGGAGATGTTGACTGATTACCTCCAATGACCTAATGTCAGGTCTACTTTGATGAAATGCTTTGATGAAATAGAGATACTGTGATTATGGATTACCCTGATCCTGATCTAGATAAAAACTTATTGATTTGAATCCAATTTACTTTATTTTGTGCATGTAACTCAAGGTTTTGAATTTAACCCGGCTCTCCACTCTCAGCCAGTGTAGATCGCGAAGATGCCTGGTAATGTGGTCAGTTTTGCAGCTTTTGCAAAGCAGTCTCGCAGCGGCATTTTGGACAAGTTGGAGGCGTCTAATGACTGCCTTGGTGGCCCCTAAGTAGAGGACATTTCCGTAATCTAACCTAGAGGTTATCAGTGCGTTGACAACGAACTTTTGGGTGTCAGGCGGCAGCATCCAGATCATTTTTTTTAACCAACGCAGAATGGTGAAACAGGTGGCTGTCACCTTGTTTACTTGACACTGCATGGTTAGGCAATTATCGATGGTAACCCCCAGGTTACGCACATGTTCAGATGGAGGGGGAGGGCACCCATCTCTGAAGGCCAATGCTTAGGGCTCCAAAGGTTACGTTTTTGACCGAGCACTAAGACTTCAGTTTTTCCTCCATTCATAAGCAGGTTTTTGTTCATCCAGTGAGATATGTTCTTAAGACCTGACTGGAGGAGGGAGGTGGAGGCTTGATCCGAATGAGATAGGGAAAAGTCAACCTGGGAGTCATCGGCGTATGTAAATAGATTGAGACCATCTTGTTCCGCAATGTGGGCTAGAGGCGAGACGTATAGATTAAATAAAAGGGGACTGGGAATGGAGCCCTGGGGACACCATAAGGGGATGCATGTATTGGAGAAAATTTGGAAAGTCCGGTGGGCAAGAAAGGATGTTAGCCAGCCCAGAGCAAGGCCACCAATGCCCATAGCAGCAAGGGACTTTATGAGTATGGTGTGAGAAATGGAGTCAAAAGCTGTGCTGAGATCAAGCAGAATTAGCACAGCTGTATCTGCTCTATCCAAGAGATGTCGGAGGCTTTCTGTGACACCTAGCAGAGTTCTTTCAGTGGAAAAACCCGGGCGGAAACCAGATTGAGAAGGGTGAAGTAAATCATTGGCCGTGACGAATTGTGCAAGATGGAAATGAATATGTCTCTCCAAACATTTGGAGAAGGCCGGTAGCAGAGAAATGGGACGGAAGTTGGAAAGAACTTTTGGATCAGCAGTGGGCTTCTTCAAAAGGGGAGTCACCATGGCATGTTTCCAGCTAGCCGGGACAGAAGCACTTCTTATGGAGAGATTAAGGGCTTTACAGATTGTAGAATGCTGTGGAGTGTCCAGTAATTTAAGTATTGAAATGGGAAGAGGGTCTGCTGGTGAGCCCGATTTCACTTTACCCAGAATCTCCACAAGTACTTCTGGGTTGATTGAGGTCTGGCCAGGAAATTAAAGGATTGTAAGTAAGAGGCGAATTATCGGCAGTACAGTGATGTATGCTTTCCGGGCAAATGTCTTGCGGTTGTGGTGGATAATTGCCATTCTGTTTCGCTATGTCCTGATAGATATTTTCTATTTTGTTTGTAAACAAACTGCGCTAACTATTCACATTGGTTTTTATTCAAGGGGAGAGGTTTGGCTATGGTCTGAGAGCCTGCTAAATCTTTCACTAGGCCAAAGAGTGTTTTTGATTTGTTGGTTGCCTTGCAACGTAACTAGCCCTCGTCAGGGCACAGGACTTGTGGTAGGTCTTCAATTCTTTCCTGTACGCAGCACGCGCTTCGGGGTAATAATCCTTTCTCCAGGTGCACTCCAATTTTTTGCATTTGGATTTCTCTGATTTTAGCAATTCATTGAACCAGGGTGCTGGTGATTTATGCGCTTTCAATTTTTTGTAGGACAGGATAAGATAAGTGTCAATGGCCTCAATGAGCCAAGTGTTAATCTTGGAGGATGCAGCTTCCACATCGTCTGTATCACTAAAATCTGAGGGAGGATGAGTCTCTAGGACATGTTGGAGGAAGTCAACGTCTAGTTTTTTCCATTCTCTTTTGCAAATATTTGCCGTGAGGCTTGCGGGAATCAGGGCAACAAGGTGGATGAGATTGAATTAGGATAAGAATGATCTGACCAGTGAAGCGGCAGAGCAGGAGCGCAGTGTATATAGCAAAGGTTAGAAAATATGGGGTCTAGAAGGTGGCCACCTCTATGCGTGGGACCACGGTTGTATATCCTGATGTATATAGCCGCGAGATCGGCAGTAAGGTTTTTGCCTACAGTGTTTTGAGAGTCATCGAAATGTATATTAAGATCACCCAAAATCAGGACGTTTCTGGAGTCCACAAGGAACGAGGATATGGTGTCCGAGAATTGGGTCGCCCATACGTTAGCAGGACCGGGAGGACGGTAGACTAAGAGGCCTGTGAGGGTGAAATTAGGGTGAAAGTCTAGCTTGAAAAGGGCAGCCTCGCAGTTCTTCAAAGTTATAGGTTCAAGCATACACTGAAAGTTGCATTTGAAGATTATGGCGATGCCCCCCCCCAATTTTGTTGGGTCTGTCAACCTTAACAATGGCATAGTTGGAGGGCAGGGCTTCAGCAATATCCGAACCTGAGCTATCGTGGAGCCACGTCTCAGTAATGAGTTGGCTCCAAATTCTTGAAAGACTACCACCTAACTCCACATACCACGACCCGGGTAGCACCCAGCATTTTTTTTTTGAAAACGTAGTTTATTGGTTTTTTTCACAAGACATACATTAAACATTATGTTACTTCTCCTATTCCAGTCTCCAGGTGTCATATCGTGAAATACATCAGTTCTGATAATCAATGTACCATTTTAATCTAAGTTTCAAAACAGTCCCTCTATTAACTCCCCACAGTCCCCTATCTTCTCTCCCCGCCTCCCTAGACCCCGTCACTGGCGCGTGCGGTTGTGATGTATTCTCGTAGTGTATATGTATATGTATATATATATATATATATATATATATATATAGGAGCGATTATGTGTCATTGTGCTTGGTGCACCGGTCATGTTCCAGGGCCGTTTTCCAAATGTACGCCTACTCTGCGCTGTCATCCGGTGCCCCATAGTCCCGCAACGCCTGCAGTAGTGCCTCCCAGGCCGTTGCGGTTTCTAACCCTCTCTCATTGTTTTGCCTACGCGCCTGCTGGTACCATAGTGTGCTCTTGCTGCTGGCCAACTTCAGGAGCTCACTCGACCACCTGTTGCTGTTGGGACCCATTGTTGCCTTCCAGTGCCTCGTGATCTCCCTCGACGCCAATATGAGCCCCATGTCCACAAATTTACTTGTGATCTTGTTCTTAGTCGTGTGGGGAAACCAGTGCAACACACTAATGGCCATATCAAACTCTAGTTGTCGGTCTGTCACCGGTTCAGGGTATCCCCCACCTCCTTCCAGTATGGGCCCAACACTGGGCAAGACCACAGCATATGCGCCAGGTCTGCCCCGACTCTCGTGCATCTAGGGCACTCTGTGTCCACTACCCTGAAGTACTTCTCAATTTTCTGTGGTGTGAGATATGCTCTGTGTAGGATATAAAAGTACGAGCTGAAACCGAGCGTTTCGTGTACTTTTCCAGGCCCTTCTCACTATCTGCGCCCATGGCCACTCCGGAATGTCTTTCCCCAGGTCCAGTTCCCATTTTGCTTTTAGTGAGTCCAGAGGTGGTAGCTTTTCGTTCACCATCCTAGTGTACAGGCATGTGACCGCTTTGAAAGTTCCCGCCGCCATCATGACGTATTGACATGCCATCGATGTTTCCGGTTCCGCCATGCCATTCCACCAGTGCGCTTGAATCGCTCTGGTCAGTGCCGCATGCAACAAGAAGCCTCCCCTCGGCAAATCATACCTTTCCTGAAGGGCTTGATAGGGCAACAAAGTCCCATTTTGGTAGAGGTATCCTGACGTAAATAATTAATTTACTCTCTTAATTTCTATGCAGGTAAGTACTTAATCAATAATAACTCAGATCGGAAGAAAAAGACAGAGTCCGTGGTGTTAGAGTTCTTAGGGGTTTTATTCCTTAAAAAGGAATGGTCGTGACCAGGATATCATGTTCTGACCACCACAGGGGTGTCAGAAGGGATAGAGCGCGCTGCATTTTATTAACAGTACATAGCTTATATACTTAATTCATGCCATAAGCAATCAGTGCAGGAGGCGTAACAGCTGAGAGAAGACAAGATAACAGTATACACGTGTTACAAGTGCGTAATCAAGAGGCGTGAACTAGAGGTGTAACTGGAGGTGTGTTCTAGAAACGTCACAGGTAGGTGTCACGAAAGGGGTGGCACTAGCAGAAATGTTGCAATGTCAGCAGAAATCGGAAACTTGGATGCGCGCGCAGCTGCATGACGTGTGATGCACGTGAGACTAGAGGGTGCATGGGGACTTGACATTTACACTGACGGAAAGAGACAGAAGTCTGGCATGTCAGATCAACTTGTGCTTCTATCATATCTGGTATCTGGTGTTTAGGAACTAAGCTATCTGGGCGGAAAGGTCTCTAGGGCAGAAGCTATTCTATACTTGCTGTGAGTGCGTGTATAAGCGCCTGAGTGTCTGTATGAGAAGCGTGGGGGCATGGGCCTTCCATGGGAGCATGGCAACAAGGGCTATGAATTACTTGAATTACTTGCATATAGACAGGCCGGCCCTTTGGCTCTGCAGCTGAGGGGAATGTTTACTGAAACTGGCAGGCAGGAATGTATTTTCGGGGAGCGGAACAGATAACTTGAAGGTTATAGTCAATCTTGGCAGGCAGCAGGCTGAGCTGAGCGCGAGGGGCCGCGCTAGAAGTAAGTCAGAGTTCACTGGTACAGAGGCAGCCTGGGCAGAGGCCCTTGGAGTCAGAAGCCAGAAAAGAGGCTCGGTGGCAGAAATTCAGGGCCTACTCAGCCAGAGCTGAAAAACGTAGAAGTACACTACAAAAAGACGTTGGCATAGCATACTTAGGAACGGACCATTCAACCCATTCATGGTGGGTCTGAAAGAGGACATGTTAACGTTGGACGCAAATGTATTTGCGTTTTCATAGCTGATACAGGAGGGAAGTTACATGCACTTTAACTCGTACATGGAGACGGTGGGGTACGCGCTAGGGAACACATCATGACCATAAAATTTATATTTCCTCATTCCCTCCTTGTTCCCTACGGACCCTTCATGAGATATTAATCATCATAAATTGATCAGTTTGTTCTTGCAACATCATTTGCTCATCTTTCTTTCTTTGACGATTTGAGAGAAAACTGGAATGTTCAATGCATGATGTGGCACACAGTCCACATATCGCCGGCCCACACTGTAGGCACAGGCAGCAGCTGAATACTATGACAAGGCCGAAACCTAGGAAGGATAGGATCTTCCATCCCCAGGCGGTTAACGTTGTCCAGAACCAACCGGACCAAGTCCAGGTGCCTGGATTCTGATGTATCTGATTTGCAATTTTATGCAGACGGGTAATAGCTGGATAGACAGATGGCGCATTTTGTGGGATGAAAACGCAGCAACTTGACCCGATGACCTTACAGGCTCCACCTCTATCTGCCAAGATGACGTCAATAACAAGACGATTTTGAAGGACAACAACCCGTATAGCAGATTGCTCCTCTGTTAAGTTACCTAAGGCGGAGGCAGTTTCATGTACTACAGCTTCAAGTGTTCTAGTTAATCTACGTATTAGTTTACTGTTTTGGACAGGTCCTAAAAAGAAAAAGAATCCTTTATTGAAATCAGTGTATTGTTCCCATGCCGTTTCTGTGTAGTCAACAAGCGGGATATCTCTTTTGGGTCTATTATTTACTAGATTTGTATTTCTATGGTAATCAGGGGGAGCTAGAAAAACAGGTGGCAGAAGGAATGCAATATAACAGGTACCATCCCAATCTGGAGGCAAACGTATGTATGCAGTATGACCACAAACAAAATAGGAATGATTGATAGCTTTAAAGGATGATTTACCATGGTCACTGAATTCGACCACAGTAGTGCATTTACTATGACCTAAGTGTACTGAACCTTTCTTTCGGACACAACTCACCAGTGACTGGTAATACTAGCATATGGGGCAGAACTGGTGCAGCTTCGGATTCTACAGTAAGAATCATAAGGCTGGGGGGGCGCTAGAGGGCGCCGGACAAGATGGCCGCACTTACGTGAGGCTCTGTCGAGACCTCTTAACATTTGCCAATTTATCCTAACATTTCTCGTGCCTGCACCCTGAAAAGACGCCGAGTGAACCCCACTGCCAGCGGGGGTCGGATGCGATGCGTTTTTCCGGCGCCTGCGGCGACTTGGTGAGCCCCTGAGGATCGGGACGCTCTGAACCGCGTTCACGCTGGTGCAGTCTGGCGACCTCGTGGAGGAGACGCTCTGCTGCCGTCTGACCTGAGAACACTGTTGCCTCCTGCGTGAGCCGTCCCGGAGGTGTGGAGTCGGCGGACTGCGGAGGAGAGTCGGTGGCGCAGCACAACAGCGGAGAAGCACCGACGTAGCAGCGGAGCGGACTGAGACCGGCCTGCCGGCGCTGGTGAGTGGGGCGGGGCACTACGCAAGCCCGGGGCTGCGGAGGTGGCGCCGGGCATGGTTAGGCCGCGCCGCGCGAGCTAGGGCTAGCGGGAGAAGGGCGGATGAGCTGCGGTACGCGGAGATGGCGGAGCTGTGACCCAGTGGGGTGTCCTTATCGCCCTGGGCTGTAGCGGTGGAGCGTCCCATATACAGCGGAACGGCTGGGGCCCTGGGCTGCGCTGAGAGGCTGGAGACTTGAGCGGCAACCGCCATTTCCAGGGACCACCAACAGATCGGGAGACCTTGGCCTTACAGGGGACTCTTGCATAACGAAGCCCCAGTCTGCACGAACTATACACGCGGCAGTGGAGCTGTGTTGCGCTCCATTGGGCACTGTGCTGGCTGTAACGCATGTGGCTGCGAGGGGCCTGACATTGTGACGAGGTGCGCTTCGGCTTCCTCTAACGAAGGGCAGTTGGCCTGCCAGCGCCAGGCTGTGGTGAACGAAAAGCGGCTGGAAATAGCACTGGGCAGTGTACTGGGCCTGGCCTGTGAGCATAGCCTGAACTAGCCGCGGCTCTGCTTGACATCTCTTCCTGGGCTGAATTAACCGCCACCATGGGCAGGACAGACAGGACTCAGCCGAAAATAACATTTGAAGCAAACAAAAAGACTGCGCACACATCTTCCCAGGCGCCTGCTGACCCGGATCAGGGGGGGGCTGTAGGGGGCGCCCCAAACTTGGAAACCACCCTGGTAGCCATGCAAAAGACCTTACAATCGATCGAAGGTACCATGGAGTCTGTCAACCACCGCCTCGATCAAATGGCGACGCAATTCGACCGCCAAAACGAGCGCATGGGGGAGGTGGAGCAGAGAGTCTCAGCCACGGAAGATGGTCTGGCCACAGTCTCCTCTAAGGTGTTCAGCATGGAGAGGGTGTTGGCGGTCATACAGGCCAAGAACGAGGAGTTGGAAGGGAGGTCCAGAAGGAACAATGTAAGGGTCACAGGCCTGCCGGAATCCACAAATGTGGGTCGTATGGAAGACTTCATGGAACGTATGATTATTGATATATTCGGGGCTGATCACCTGTCCAAACTCTTTATAGTGGAGCGGGCCCATCGCTCTCTAGCCAAACGACCTACGCCTGGAGCAACACCGCGCCCGATAGTAGCCAGGATACTAAACTATAGGGACCGAGATACCATTCTCCGGCTTGCGAGGGAAAAAGGGACTATAGAATACCAAGGAAACAAACTTGAGTTTTACCCCGACTTCACCATGGCGGTGCAGACGGCTCGGAAAGAATTTGCCGCGGTGAAGCAGTTGCTGCGATCTGAGGACGTAGCATATGCCATGCTTTATCCGGCACGCCTGCGGATTGGGCCCCCTGCGGACAATAAGATCTTTTCCTCCCCAAAGTCGGCCATGGACTACGCCAAACAACTGAAAAGAAGAGCTAAAGGGCCGAGGGACCGTCGGGAAGACGACGATGGCGGGCAGGAAGAAGTCGCCTGAGCTGTAGATGTGCAATTGCCTGTGGAGGGGGACTTGCTGCTGGTCACTGCGATATGCCGCCTCCATTGTAGCTTGGGCTGTTATTGCTGCTGGGGCTCGGGGTCCGGTGGGATCTGCTTTGCCCTGCTCAGCGACTGAGTATGTTGTAGGCTACGGAGCATACTAACTGATGGGGACACTGTGGATTGTGCAGCATTGACCCTTTATAGATCATTTCACCGGTGTGAGCATTGCTAGGCCGGGCCGAGGGCCACTAGCGTTGTGCGTTATGTGCATGGTTCAGCGATGCGCATGCGACGCCCATTTGCCTATGAGCACTGGCCTATTTGCTGAGGGCCCGAGCTGGAGCAAATCTAAAAATGTGCTGGAGTTTCCTCGATTATATGTTCCTTTTTTATTCACGAAATAGGATTGCAGGTATGGGGATGTACTTCTAAATGTGGGGTCTACGCTCTCGTCAATACCTGGCGTGAGTGGAGTGCCACTACGCCCCCCATGACGGGAGATCCCCACGAGCAGTTGTTGATATTGTTGGGGTTTGGGGTTGGGAGGACAAAGGGATTGCTTTGGCATTTTGGGCACGCTGAAGTGGGTGGTGGGATGGGGGTTGAGTTACTGGGGGATGTCGGGGGACTGTTCTTTTACCTGGTCAAGGAAGTGAGACCTATGTTGCTGTTCGACTATGCTTGGAACTTCTGGTACTGGATTGGCCTTCGTAGTGGAGGGTATTACGTACTTTATGTGCTGATGGTGGCTGAGGATGGGCCTCTGAGATGTAAGCCGGGGAAAGCCTACTGCATTAGGGGTGGATTGCGGGACTGGTGTTATGGAGAGGGGGGGTAAGATTACATGCATTACTTGGAATGTGCGGGGACTCAATAGGCCGCAAAAAACTAGACAAATGCTTGCCTTTCTGAATAGACATGGCGTACAGGTTGCACTCCTTCAGGAAACGCACCTTCAGGGTAAGGCGGCCGAACAGGTGGGCAAACAATGGGCGGGGGTGAGACTGGCTACGAAATACTCTTCCTATGCTAGAGGGGTGATGATACTGATCAAGAGAAATGTTCCCTTTGAAATTGTGCATGAAGACATTGACCTGCATGGTAGATACATAATAGTACAGGGTAAATTGTGTGGCACACTGATAACTCTGCTCAATGTTTATGGACCAAATGTGGATGACCCTGAATTTTATGTGACTCTCTGGAACAAGCTATATTCACTTGCACCTTCGGCTATCATCTCTGGGGGGGATTGGAACCTCACTCTGGATTCAGACCTAGATAGGAAGCAAGATAGAGCTCCTGTGCGTAAGAAGGCAGTGGACGCGGTGTGCGAGGGCATGGATGGGTTGCGACTGCTGGATGTGTGGAGACTACGTAACCCGACTAAGCGGGAGGGCACCTGCTACACCTCAGCGCATGATACATGGTCGCGATTAGACTACTGGCTAATGACGAGAGATGTCAGTGGTTGGGTGGTGAGTGTTGGCCATCTGCCTCGTACCATCTCTGATCATGCGCCCGTCACACTGGTGCTGCAGCTCCCATCTCGGGTTCCCACTCCTTTCACCTGGCGGCTTTCCTCTGGGGTGTTGGCGGATCAGGTGTTGTCTGAGAGACTGAGGCAGATAATTGAGGAGTTTTTTACTAACAACGTGGGATCTGTAGACAAAATGGGTACGGTCTGGGAGGCCTTCAAGGTGACGGTGAGGGGTGCGTGCATTGGGCTGAAGTCTGGGGTGCTCACGTCCATTAGGGGCTCCATGGCCAGGTTAGAAGGAGAGTTACTGATACTGGAGCGGCAACTGGAGGAGGGAGTGAATGGCACGGTTCTTGCTGACATACGAACGAAAGTGGACGAATATAACGATCTGGCTGAGCAGGAGGTAAAATTCCTCTCCAAGACAGCCACAGCTAGGTATTATGGCGAAGGGGGCAGACCAGGCAAGGGTCTGGCGGATCGGATCAGGGAGCCATGGGCACGACACTGCACAGTGCAGGAAATTGTGGATCAGGGGAATGTGGTTACTAGCACAGAGGGTATACTGACCTGCTTCTCCAAACATTATGAGCAACTATATGCGCATAGGGATACAGCAGATGAGGAAGAAGTGAATAGATATTTGGAAGATGTAGCCTTGGTGTGGCTCTCTAGGGGGCAGCAGGAATTCCTTATGCATCACGTAACTGAGGCCGAATTCAGGGATGCGATAGCGGCCCTTCCTAGCGGTAAGGCGGCTGGTACGGACGGCTTACCCTCCGAATTCTATAAAACATATGCAGATTTACTGATCCCGCAGCTGGCTCAGGTATTGGAGGAAGCGTTTGACTGTGGGCAATTGCCGGCAACCATGAGGGAGGCACTGCTGGTGGCACTACCTAAACCGGGGAAACCGCCTGACAAATGTGACTCATATCGCCCCCTTTCACTTATGAACACTGATGTGAAGATCATTGCAAAAGTCCTGGCAACACGCTTACGGTTGCTGCTGCCTGTCATGGTATTACCGGACCAATCAGGTTTCATCCCACTCAGATCCACTACACATAATTTAAGGACACTCTTTGCCGTACTGCACCTGCTTAAACCAGAACTGCCTGCAGCCGCGGTCATGCTGGACGCGGCTAAGGCCTTCGATTCGGTGGCATGGAAATACAGGATGGCGGTCCTGCACCGGATGGGGGTACCGTTCTTTTTCACGTCACTAGTCGCCCTCTTATATACTGCACCCACGGCAAGAGTCAGAGTCAACGGCCACGTATCTTCATCGTTCCCGATACAGAGGGGAACGAGACAGGGGTGCCCTCTATCTCCGTTACTGTTTGCCATTATGATGGAACCCCTAGCCTGTATTTTGCGTCAACGATATGCTGAGGCTGCATTGAAATTCCCGCTCCGTGCTCTGGCGGTGTCAATGTACGCGGATGACATGGTCCTGTATGTGAGGGATCCGGCTCTCCACCTGGAGAACATCCTACGCGAATTCATTAAGTTTGGTCGACACTCTGGTCTCACTATAAATTGGGACAAATCTGTGATCATGCCGCTCACGGAGGCGACCCGCCGGACCCAGTTGGAGTTCCCCCTGGAGTGGGCAACGGAGTCGGTTCGGTATCTGGGGGTCTGGGTACACAGGGACTGCCAGGAGGTTATCCGAGCCAACTATGGTGTTGCTGTATCTACACTAGAAGACCAAGTAGCGCGCTGGACTCGACTCCCGTTGACTCTAGCGGACCGAGTATCCTTAATTAAAATGGTGGTGTTGCCAAAATTTCTCTACCTTTTCATTAATATCCCTATCCTGTTGAAGTCGCATTTCTTTGCAAGGGTCAGATCGCTCCTGATAACTCTCACATGGGCTGG
This sequence comes from Lissotriton vulgaris, assembly GCF_964263255.1. NCBI lineage: Eukaryota > Metazoa > Chordata > Amphibia > Caudata > Salamandridae > Lissotriton > Lissotriton vulgaris. Next base: position 14,892 of record NW_028251013.1, on the reverse strand, counting down.
CAAGAAACCAAGAGTGACGTGGGAGGTGCTGACCAAACCGTATGCACTGGGAGGGTTCGCCCTGCCGGACATGAGGTTGTATTATCTCTGTGCGCAGGCGCATTTTGCGAGTTATTGGTTGAATGCTCCACCGTACACCCCACATGTGGCACTTGAGGCGAGTGCGGTTCTGCCGTATCCGCTGAGGGCCATGGTAGTTAATGAACACTCGGTTTTTGAGAAGGGAGAGATAGACACAGTGCGGATTACAGCGACAGCTTGGGAACACCTCGGTCGAAGAGCGGCCCGCCTGCCGTTATATGCACCGGCTATGCCGCTACTCTACCACTCTGATATTTCAGTAACCGGCGAGATAGGAGGGTTGCAAGTTCTGAGAGAAGCCGGATTGCAAACCATGGGGGACCTTTTTCCCGGGGCGTCGTTTCTCTCTTTGCAGGCCATGACGGCTGGATCGACTAACACGTGCATGCCTACTTTTATTTATGCCCGACTGCGGGCTGCGATAAAGGATTTGTATCCAACATACCCAGAGGAGCCTCCAACTCTCGGTGCATTGCAGTTACTTTATACAGCTAAGGACAGGGCTAAATTGGTCTCTAAACTATACAAGGCTGCGCAGGAGGATGAGGGAGGGGGGGCGGAACTGGCAAGAGCGCGGTGGGATGGAAGTCTTCCTGACCCTCTTACTGATGACGAATGGAATGAGTGTTGCAACATGACGGGGGGATACGTGATAAATGGTAACTTCCGGCTCTTACATTATAAATTTCTGCATCAGTGGTACTATACACCAATTCAACTAGTGAGGTATGGGCTTCGCACTACTGCAAGTTGCGTGAGATGCGGTGCGGATGATGCTGACTTTATACATCTTGCCTGGGGCTGCCCGCGAGTGTATGACTTTTGGAAGGCGGTAACAGAGGGTCTGACGGTTATGACTTCAGTTGAGGTTCCACTTGATGTGCGGCTCTGCCTGTTGGGAATAGCCTCTGGGGTGGCAACACAATCGCGACGACTAGTGGTACTGGCGCTCCAATTAGCCAAGAGAAGAGTTGCTATGGGATGGGGGGGAAGGAGGGCACCAGACGTGCAACTATGGCTGAAGGATATGGCTTACTGCAGAGACCAACTGCACTGTTATTATGAGGGTCTGCCGGAGAGGTCTCGCCCGCGAGACATATGGGCTCCATTTACGCTGTATGTAATGTCTCTGGAAGATTCAGATAGTGAAAGGAATACGATTGCTGAACTACTGGAACATGATCTTGTATCGGATTGAATGTTGTTCGAAAGCGAAGAAGGTGGCTGCGCTGTGCAGAGTGCTAGTGCTGTTGTGCTTCATGTGTACTGGACATTAGCTGTGATAGATTGCCCAGGCCAGTTTGCCTCCTGATGCCCAACTGCGATCCAAGTTTACGCTGTAAGAATAGCGATAGGTTACCCGAGATGGCCTTGCACCCTGGGCCGTTTCCTGCAACGACTAAAACTTGAGCGTTGTGTATGTCCAATAGTAAGGCTCGCTAAGACCAGGGGTGGGTAAGGTTGGGGGGGTGTTGGGATTGTTAGTCTGTTGACTTTGTTCTACAAAATCAGAAAATGAGACCGAGATCACATGAGGGCTATACGGCTACATCATCGTATGCTCTGACCACTGCAATTGGAACATATATGGTGCCTACAGGAGCTCAGTCTGGGACTGCATTTGTACTAAAGATGTATGTAACTGAGATCCAATGTGACTGTATGATGCACTGATGGCGGCCGGCCCTGCCAGGGGGTTGTAGGCGCTCCGCTGTGTTTATTCAAAATGTGCAATAAAGGTCTACCAAAAAAAAAAAAAAAAAAAAAAAAAAAAATCATAAGGCTAATTGTGTAATTACCTAATCCATATACTTCATTTTCTAGATCAGTTCCTATTCGAGTGGGGAGTCCCTCTTTATCAGGGTAACAGACGTTGAGCAGAACTAAGTTCAGGTTTCCCCAAACCCAGCCCCCATCGAAGACAGCAATATCAGGATCTAAGGAATTAATTATTTTAAACCATGCCCCACAGGAGCCATTGTGAGTGAACGGGTACGGAAAGAGGGGCAGAGCTCCCTTGTAGTTCTGGTAGGGAGGGAGTCGGCCACATATCCAGCAGTTTGTAGCGTTATTCGTCTGATGGGAATGGTGTAACATACTAATGAATGTATTGTTGCGCAGCGCAAGTCTGTAAGAGAGTTCATGTGCAGGTAATTCACTAAAAGTGTGTTCAGCAGAGACATTGTAAACAGACTGTTCACGCTTGAAAATCGGCCAGTAGATAGGTAGCAGAAGGCTAGCAACAATAACTAAAATGCTTAGAATAAACATGATTAATAGGGTCACTATACAGTGACTACGGAGTGATTTACAATATGCACCTTTTTTAACTTGTCTCTCTCTCTCTCTATCTCGATCTAGGGGATACATGTCAGAAACTATTTAACCGATTCACCTAGGGGAGGACTTAAACAATTAAACTGTCTGACTTGCTAGATCGGAGTTTCATACGGTACTCTTCTTGGGGAGTTTTTTCTCGTTCGGATACTGTAAAGTCTTTTTTCTCAACACAGTCTTTGGTGGGGGTGGACGAGTCTCGATCAGGTTTCAGTCCACAAAATTTTTTTCACATGACTCGTGTGGACCCACCCCTTTCTCCCCTCAATCTTCACGGCGGTCCTCGTGGTGAGAAGGACGGTCTTCGGACATTTCCAGCGGGGCTCCAGCGGACTCTTCCTGTCGAAATTTCGGACCAATACTAGGTCCCCAGGACGGACCTCGTGCGGCTTTACATCAGTGTTGTCAGGGAAGGCTGCGGCAACCTGTGAACGACATGATTGGAGTGCAGACATCAAGGAGGCAAGGTAATCTGTCAACATATTACAATCAACATCAGTGATTTTCTTCGGAATGGGCGTCCCCCACATATTCGGTGGTCTGCCAAAGACCACTTTGTACGGAGATAGCACTGATCTCGAGTGGGCGACCATCCTCATGTAGAATAGTGCCACGGGCAGGGCGACTATCCAGTAGACCCCTTTCTCCTGACATATCTTTGCAAGACGGATTTTTAGTGTCTGGTTATGCCTTTCTACAAGGCCTGCTGCTTCGGGGTGTCGGACACAGTGGAACTTCCACTGATATCCTAGCAAAAGGGAAACCTGTTTCATCAACTCGGATGAGAATGGCTGTCCGTTATCTGAATACACGACACGAGGCAAACCGTACCGTGGGAAGAATTCACGAACCAACTGCCGGGCAGTGGTCGGAGCAGTATAGTCTGGAACTGGGTATGCTTCGGTCCAACGGGACAGTGCACAAACAACTACGAGGACATATTTGAAACCTCGACAACGGTCCATCTGGATATAATCCATCTGGAGGACTTCAAAAGGGTGATCGGGAGGATGAAATCCACCTTGCTCTACAGGAACGCTTTTACCTGGATTGAACTGACAACAGATCATGCAAGTACGCACTTTCTGTTTTGCTGCTGCTCGTAAGTGTTTGTTGTACCAGAGATTCTGCAAACAATCTATCATGGCTTTCTCTCCTAGATGTGCAGGACTATGTGCTGTATTTATCATGCTTTGAACCATTGAGTCGGGGAGAAACCATGTAGATTTTCCCTTCGTCATCCAACCTTGATCTGTCTGAATCCCTCCTAGTTCAGTCCATTTCTTTATTTCATCTGAAGTAGCGTGTGTCTGGATATCGATTACGTCTAGGGTGGGATCTCTAACTGCCATACACTTTGTCGGTACTATTGTCTTTGTTACCTCAGTAATCTGGGTGTGAGTCAGTGCTGTATGTTTTGCTGTCTGGTCTGCCAGGTCGTTACCCTGGGAAACAGAATCTGTAACTTTAGTGTGTGCTTTACACTTCATGACTGATATGCCCGAGGGCAAATGTATTGCTTCTAATAGTGCTTGAATGAGGGGACCATGTTGTATCTTGGCCCCATGAGAGGTCAGGAAACCTCGTTCTTGCCAGAGGACTCCGAAGTCGTGTACAACTCCGAATGCATAACGTGAATCTGTGTATATGTTAACATTTCTGTTCTTGGCTAGAATACAAGCTCGGGTCAGAGCGATGAGTTCTGCTGCTTGAGCAGACAGTGTGTCAATACGATGTGTTTCTTTAACTTCAGTGTCAGTGGTCACGGCATACGCAGCCACTAATTCTCCTGTACTTGTTCTCATGCATGAACCATCCACATAAAGTGTCAGGTCTGGATTTGTCAGTGGGACATCTGTTAAGTCTCGTCGTGGCTTTGTAACTGCATTAATGACCTCTATGCAATCATGCGGGGCTAAATCTGTCATAATTGTAGGTAACAGTGTTGCGGGGTTCAGAATACTGCAGCGTCTGATTTCTATGTGTGGCTGGAATAGTGTTAATTCATAACCTGTCAGTCGTGCTATAGTCAAGTGCTGAGTCTGGGTTCTGTTTAACAGAACCTCTACAGAGTGTGGAACTTGTACTGTTAACTGATGACCTAAAACAATTGAATCACTTTGTCTTATTGCTAACGCTGTTGCTGCTACTGACTTTAAGCACGCAGGGAGTGCCTGGGCTACTGAATCCAATGTACTAGAAAAATAAGCGCAAGGCTTATGTGAACCTGCTTGATCTTGGGTGAGGACAGACAATGCTGTACCCTCACGTTCTGTAACAAAAAGTGTAAACGGTTTGCTGTAACATGGTGTCGCTAAAACTGGTGCTTGGCATAAAGCTTTCTTTAATTCTTCAAAAGCCTGTGTATGTTCTTGAGTCCAAGGGAGGGCAGTCGAAGTTGCTGCCTCCTGCGTTGTTAACTGAATGAGTGGTTTGGCTAGAAATGCATACTGGGGAATCCATTGTCTGCAGTACGAGGTGAGGCCTATGAAGGCCCGCACTTCCTTTTGTGTCTGGGGTTGCGGCATATTTACAATTAACTGAATGCGATCGGGAGTGAGCTGTCTCCCCACTTTGGACAGCAAGTGACCCAAGTACACAACTTGCTGAACACAGAATTGTAACTTTGAAGGGGACACCTTGTGTCCCTTGTCTGCCAGAAAATGTAAAACTGTCAGTGATGCTTGTTCACATTCGGGCTCACTTCGTGCGGTGATCAGTAGATCATCGACGTATTGCAGTAAAGCGGTGTTAACTGGCATTTGAATACAATCTAGTTGTCTTTTCAGTGCTTGACTGTAGATGCTGGGGCTTTCTGTGAATCCTTGAGGTGCGCGCGAAAATTTGAAGCTGCATCCATTTAAACTGAATCCGAAGAGATATTGGCTCTCTGGATCAATAGGCACGCTGAAGAAGGCGTTCTTGAGGTCAATTACGGTAAAGAACGTTGCTTCTGAATCAATAGCAGTCAATAGGGAGGAGATATCGGGGACCACAGGATACTGTGGTACAATGCATTTATTTAATTCTCGAAGATCAATCACCAGCCGATATACTGGCGGTGCATTGGGATCAGTACGTTTAAGAAGCGGAATGATGGGTGAATTACAGACATTGGAGTCGGTCTCTACGACCACTCCTTGGGCAATGAGCTCTTCAATGATTTTCAGTAAAGCCACTACAGCATCGGGTGGTAACTTGTATTGTCTGATTCGTGGTAGAACCACACCTGCCATGAGTGTAACGCGGTATGGTGTAATGTGCATACAACCTACATCAGTTGGGCCTTTTGCCCACAAGTAATCTGGTACATTTTTCAATCTGACATCGAATTCTCGCAAAACATAATGACCCTTGAAATCCCGTAGAAAGAGTCTGACTCCCTCCGGGGAACAGCATATTATAGCTCCTAGAGCCTTCAATGTTTTAATTCCTAACAGATTTTCTGGACATGATTTTGTAAGCAACAAGTCTGTAACACGTGATAATGGACCCACAGCCAGGGGAACTGGTTCGGATACCTCGTTTACAATGGGCTGTCCTGAAAAACCCAGGGAAACATTCTGTGAGCCTGAGAGGGGTGCCCCTGGAACTTCATCATGGCTGATTGTGGTGCGACTTGCCCCTGTGTCAATTAAAAACTTTCTGTCTTTTCCTAATACTTGACTATGTACATAAGGACCTTCTTGATCTACAGGAATCTCAATAAGAGGCAAGTCACCTTCCCTCTCTAGGCTGTTTCATGTGTATCGTGAATATTCGGGATAAGCGGACTGGGCATACTGGTACATCTGCTGTGAAACTTGCTGAGACGCGGCAATGGGCTGTGGCTGTGGTACCGCTACTGTCTGTGCTGGAGCTGAAGAAGCATGCATAGGCTGTGTATTCTGTGTATTCTGTGAAGACTGATGCTGGTTATGGTCTTGTCTAGGCGGATGCGGTCTTTCTTTAGTTTTACCTGTCGCTATGTTATGTTTCAGAACTGGGCATTCATGTACGTAGTGACCTGGCTGCTTGCAATAATAGCATGTCCCTTTAACGGGAGCTGTAGGGTGATTTGTCTGGGTCCCACCCTTTCTGTGACCGTCGGCTGGGACCGTCTGTGCTACTAACATTTTCATCTTCGTGTCTTTCATACGTTTCTGTTCCTGATCTTGTTCTTCTCTAATTCTGTTCTGGTGATATTGTAACATCTGTAACATCTGTGATGGCGTATTTGCTTGCCATGTACTCTCGACCTTGTATACACGGTTTTTAACTAACGGTAGGGAATTCTCGACTAACTTTGATACAAAAAGATGCGGGTACGACTCGCTACTTGGTTTGAGGCCACTATTGATAATAAAACATTTCTCAAATCTTGAATAGAAGTCACTAGTATCTTCATCATGTTTCTGTTTACAGGACGAGATGGCGTCCCAATCTTCCTTTCTAGTTGTCAATAATCTGGGCAGAACCTGTACTATCAGTCCTGGTAATGCTTTAGTTTTGTCCCCAAGGCCTACCCCTGGGACCCGTTTTCTTTCTTCATCCTCTATTTCTGCCCATGCAATCTTTGTGTCCCCCACCTCCCCTTCCTTTTCTTTTAATTTCTCGAAGATACCCGTGGGCAATAATACTTTCAACATTTTCATGATGTCATCATACGTGTAATCCCCCATCAGTAACATGTCTTTAAGCTCTCTGTGAAAACCTGCAGGGTCTTTATCATGGCACGGGACTAGTTTCTTCATTTCTAACAGTTCTAGCTTGGTCAATGGCGTGTGTACATATACACGTTTCAAGGTATTATCTGTACCCATAACTGGGTGTACTTCTCGTAAGGGGTTCGGACTTTCAACGCCACTCAGGCGTTGTATGTGATACATTTTCCTTTCTGGGGGCGGGGCGGGAACATATTCGGAGCTGATGAACGTGTCATATCTACGACGTTGTTCTAGAATTATTTGTATTAACTTAGTACTTAAGCCTCTCCATCTATCCATGAGTAGCGCTTCTAGTGTTTCGTGTAAGGGACCTGGATCAGAATAATGTTTTCTATACTTGATGAGGAGGTGCTGAATCATGTATACACCTGCTAATTTCTGTTCGTCAGGGGAGAGGTTCAGAAATGTCTGCGCTACCGTGTCATCATTATATATGTCTGCATTTTCGGCCCATGATACAGCTGATCGGGCTAGTTCTTGTTCATCCATAGAGTTGAGTACGTGGTACCCAACTCGATCTCGAAGCCTTTTATCAGTTTCCTGGAACTGATGCTCAGCAGAATTCGGATTTGTTAAGGCAGAGAAGAAAACTCTCTTGCTTTCTGGACGAGTGCCCTTCCTAAGGTAATTTCCCTTACCTACATATGCTATAGTATCTGCAGCTTTTTCTGGTTCTTCAGATTCTTCTTCCTCCTCGGAGGGAGCTTTGTCTTTCTCTTTTTCGTGTATCTCTATTACTGTCTTTCTTATTTTCTTGTACATGCTAGCTATGCAATTCTGTCTATCATGTTTTCCTTCCGATATATTTTGACCCCACTTGTGGAGTGCCTCTATTTCATCCTGATCTGTCTCAGGCCTGTCTCGTTCTCTTATTAGACAGTTTATGAAAAAACGTAATATCTGTGCTTGAATGTCAACTTTCTGTTTCTCCATGGCATCCTTGATGCTGTCAGGGTCTTTCCCTGTCTGAACAAACTCGTATATTCTATCTAGACGGTCCTTCATTCCTACATAGCATAGCAGGATATCAGTAGCAGATCTTAACCGTAGTGATGCCAATATCATTAGATCGTCTTTTCCGGGTACTGGATCGTATCTGCAAACTGAAATGTTTTCTTTGAATGCATCAAAGCGGGGTGATCTGAACGTGAGAGGACTCTGTATATCCCTGAGATTTAATCTGTGAGTTAATGGCGGGGTCCGAGGACCCGCGGTCGCACCACCTGAAGCGGAGGCTTGTGTATTATCTCCTTGTGGAGTCTGTTTTTGTACTTGAATTTGTCTTTTTGTTAGATCAGGTAAACGTGGTTTCGGTAGATCTGTTTTGAGTGCAGGAAGTGGCGGGGCTGGCGGAACGGGGGAGGTCTGTCGTGGTACTGGCGGAGCATGATTTGGGGGCGGGGTGCCACCCTCGTCCCTGTCAGTAGGCAGGGCGCGGACAGGCAGATTGGTGTAAGCGGGAACTACATCTTCTAGATAGGAATTCAGGAATATATCTTTAGTGGTCCTATGAGTTACTTTAGTTGGAACCAGTGGTGGCGGCAGATTTGTCGGTATTTCTGAAATGGCGTCAGGTGTACCCTCGGCCATAAGATACATGCCGTTTACTTGGCTATTTCGGATGCGATCTATTTGTTCTGTTTTTACTCGGATTCCTTCAGTAACTAATTCGTTTTCTTGAGCTCTATCTGATTCTTTAAGTCTGTCTTCTCTACGGAGTGCTTTTTCAGTACGTTTATGTGATTCCTTACGCCAGAATTCTATGGCGTCTTTCTGAGATTGTCTGGCTTTCCTTTTCCATAATGCCTCTTCTACCTTCATGATGCACTCGGCATCCCATGTTCCATTAACTGGCCATCTGTGTCTCTCGTCTAGATGTTTCGTATAATCGGCCCATAATTCTAGATACAATATGGCATCTATGCCATGCTTGTTATACATAAAGTTACCTGGAGTGTCCCTGGGGGGGGATAGGAATTTCTTCCTCTAGTATCCCTTTCCTAGTTCCTATCTGCTTTAACTTGTTGAAAAACGGCATTTTGCTTACTTAATACTGAATGCTCGATCCTTGATACTTAATTCTGAATATAACTAGTTATACAAGAAAACACAATAATGCACAAAAACGGTCACATTCATACCAGAACATTAATCACATAGAAAGACATTGGAGACATAGATGACTACCCCCTATACCGGATGTACTGCTAAACAGTACAGATACACTGCTGTAACAGTGCAGAAATTCAGAAGTTCAGAATACTAGATATACTGCTAAACAGTACAGATACACTGCCTAAAAACAGTGCAGACCGGACTTGTATACCCAAACCCGTCTAGATACGTCCCAGCAATGGTACTCACCGGGAAGCACGGAAAACAGAAGGCCTCGGAAAACTCGACTGGACTCGACTCGAAACTTCGGAAAACTTCGGAAAACTTCGGGAAACTTCGGAAACCTGGTGGGCCTCTTGACACCTCGGACCTTGTTTCTTTCGGCTAGGCTCTGGTCGGGATCCTCCGCACTCCTCACCGCCTCGTCTGGGCACTGATCGCAGTCTTCGTCACCTCCGTGGGTCAGAGGGAGATGCAGGAAATCCTGCCGGTACGCGTATGGTCCATCTAACTGATGGCAGGGGACAGAGCTTGCAATGCGCCAACCGGCGCGTGAGGGGTCCCTATTCGGGCGCCAAAATGACGTAAATAATTAATTTACTCTCTTAATTTCTATGCAGGTAAGTACTTAATCAATAATAACTCAGATCGGAAGAAAAAGACAGAGTCCGTGGTGTTAGAGTTCTTAGGGGTTTTATTCCTTAAAAAGGAATGGTCGTGACCAGGATATCATGTTCTGACCACCACAGGGGTGTCAGAAGGGATAGAGCGCGCTGCATTTTATTAACAGTACATAGCTTATATACTTAATTCATGCCATAAGCAATCAGTGCAGGAGGCGTAACAGCTGAGAGAAGACAAGATAACAGTATACACGTGTTACAAGTGCGTAATCAAGAGGCGTGAACTAGAGGTGTGTTCTAGAAACGTCACAGGTAGGTGTCACGAAAGGGGTGGCACTAGCAGAAATGTTGCAATGTCAGCAGAAATCGGAAACTTGGATGCGCGCGCAGCTGCATGACGTGTGATGCACGTGAGACTAGAGGGTGCATGGGGACTTGACATTTACACTGACGGAAAGAGACAGAAGTCTGGCATGTCAGATCAACTTGTGCTTCTATCATATCTGGTATCTGGTGTTTAGGAACTAAGCTATCTGGGCGGAAAGGTCTCTAGGGCAGAAGCTATTCTATACTTGCTGTGAGTGCGTGTATAAGCGCCTGAGTGTCTGTATGAGAAGCGTGGGGGCATGGGCCTTCCATGGGAGCATGGCAACAAGGGCTATGAATTACTTGAATTACTTGCATATAGACAGGCCGGCCCTTTGGCTCTGCAGCTGAGGGGAATGTTTACTGAAACTGGCAGGCAGGAATGTATTTTCGGGGAGCGGAACAGATAACTCGAAGGTTATAGTCAATCTTGGCAGGCAGCAGGCTGAGCTGAGCGCGAGGGGCCGCGCTAGAAGTAAGTCAGAGTTCACTGGTACAGAGGCAGCCTGGGCAGAGGCCCTTGGAGTCAGAAGCCAGAAAAGAGGCTCGGTGGCAGAAATTCAGGGCCTACTCAGCCAGAGCTGAAAAACGTAGAAGTACACTACAAAAAGACGTTGGCATAGCATACTTAGGAACGGACCATTCAACCCATTCATGGTGGGTCTGAAAGAGGACATGTTAACGTTGGACGCAAATGTATTTGCGTTTTCATAGCTGATACAGGAGGGAAGTTACATGCACTTTAACTCGTACATGGAGACGGTGGGGTACGCGCTAGGGAACACATCATGACCATAAAATTTATATTTCCTCAATCCCAGCATTTGGACTCCCGCCTCTTCCCAGCGCTGCAGTTGCGACCAGTCACCTCCGTGCGGTAATGCCGTCACCATCCCCAGGGGGATCTCAGGTGCATATGGATGCGCTACCTTCGCCCTCCGCTGACATCGGTTCCAGCAGAGCCTTAGTGTTGTTTCTTCTAAAGTCAATGCTCTAAGATCTAGTTTCTGCTGCAGTGCTATGAAAGAGAGGACGTGACGAGGGACGCCTCCCATTCTCTCCAGTCCTGGCCCCCTAAAGTCTGTCGCTACTTCCTGCGTGAGCACCTGCAGCTGAGCCGCCAAGTAGTATAGTTCGAAGTCTGGGACCGCAAGCCCTCCCTCAGCCTTCGGCCTCATAAGCGTCGTAAGTGCCACTCTACGACGTCCTATGCTCCAGAAGAAAGCCACCACCATTGATTTCAGTAGTTTAAACGTGGTGCCGGGTATCCACACTGGCAGTGTCCTAAAGTAATAAAGAAACCTAGGGATCGCTATCATTTTGAGCAATGCCGTGCGGCGCGCCATTGATAGTGGAAGGGTAGCCCAAAAGGCCATGCTGCCCTTCAGTGCTCAAATTCCTCAGCCAATATTACCTTCTAGCAGGTTCTCCGCCCCGTGGTAAATGTGCACTTCTAGGTACTTCAGACAGGTGGGCTCCCACCGCACCGCTCGCAACTGGTTAGGCTGAGACTCCCCCTGTCGCGCTGGAAATAAGCATGTTTTAGACCAGTTCACTCTCAGTCCTGAGACCTCCCCGAAAGCCAAAAGCACTCCCTCGGCCCCTGCTAGTGCTCCGTCAACATCTTCCAGAAAGAGCAACAGGTCGTCCGCATACAGAGATATGCAATTTTGACCAGCTCTGCTTTTTAACCCCCTATAGTGGGCGCCCGTTCTTATCGTCACCGCCAGGGGTTCATCTGCCAGGGCAAAAAGAAGCGGTGACAGCGAGCATACCTGTCTCGTACCCCGTTCCACAGGGTACTGTGAAGAGATCAGCGTGCCTACCCTCACTCGGGCCACAGCCGACGCCATTTAATACTTTAGTCCATTGTAGGTAACCGTCTCCTAGCCCAAAGCGTCCCAATACTGTATATAAATAGTCCCATTCCAGACTATCGAAGGCTTTTTCGATGTCTACCGAAAGTATCACTGGTTGTTGTGCCCCCAAGTCGTCCTCCCCTAGCAGGCGTACCAGTCGTCGGATGTTCTCAGTTGTGTTTCGTGTTGGTATGAAGCCAGCTTGGTCTTCATGGACCAGTGCGGTCATGTGGTGCAACAATCGGGACGCCAGGATACTACTCAGAATTTTGTAGTCCGCTGTCAGCATAGACAACAGTCTGTAAGAGGCTGCGTCCCTGCTCTCTCTTCCCGGCTTCAGCAACGGTACTATCAATGCTTCCCGCATTGACTGCGGCAACTGGCTGGATTCCTTTGCTTCTCTGTAGACCTCTTGGAGTCTCAGGGCTAATAGGTCCTCGTATTTCCCATAAAATTCAATGGGCAGCCCATCCAGCCCCGGGGTCTTGTTTCGGGCCATACATTTTATTGCCCCTCTTATTTCCCCTACCTCTTTGTCCTTTCCCAAGGCTTTCGCCTGCACCGGGGTAGCACCCAGCAGCCTCGGTTTCAGAAGAAGATTAGAGGACATTATCCTGCACCACTAAACTTGGGAGCAGGCCCAGTGCCACCCAGTCAAGCATAATCTAGTTGAGAGGAACAAAACCGCCAGGTGTCTCAATGCAGACATGCCCATGTCCACAACTCTCGGTCGGACGCTGGGTACTCGCGAGAGACTGACATCCAGGAAGCATATTTCAGTTCCCGTTTGAGCACCATCCATGGAATATCACTAGAATCCAAGGGACTATGCTATCAGCCTCTAGGGGTCCGGAGACAGATACTTAAAATATCTCCAAATACAAATGGTAGTGAGGAAATCTTTGAGCATCACCCAATCCAACAGAGAAGCATATCCTGTGTGACCTAGATGACCAGTAAATGGCTGACCACTCCTTCTCTGCCCAGAAAGGCCCAAATCACTGTAAGCAATCCCCGAGTCAGCAGTGCTGGTTGCCCTACAGGTGGAGATCACTAAAGACCCAAAGCTGAATCCGATCAACATGATCGATCTGCCCGAGATAAAACCTACAGCAAAATCATACTCCATCTCAACAGTTCCAGGACTATGTTATGAACTAGAGAAGACGCAGACTGGAGGCTGTCACGATTCCAGCCAATGAACTGCCTGTATCCTTTAGCCCAAAAGGGTTGTGTGTGTTTGTGTAATACCCCCACAAGGATGTCTTTGTCTGAATGCGTTTTGTTATCACCTGTGCTTTTCTGCCCATTGATTTTGTGGATTATAATTAAGGAGGTATGTAGTGTTGCGGGATGAAGGGTGTTTTGTAACACAACCCCATCTTCCCCCGACATTTGATTTAGCCCAGTAGTCACCGGACCAAGAGCTTAAAATAAGTGGGCGGGACTGCGCATCGGCAGCTCTGTGGAGAAGTGTGGCTCAATGGTTAGAGCGGCAGACCCTGATGAAGAGGTCTAGCCCGGGACCAGGGTTCAGTTCCCCGCCTCAGTGGGTCTTGGGCTCAAAATTCCACGGACCTGATAATTCTCGCCTCGGTGCCTATTCCAATCATGGAGTCCCACTCTGCAACTCTGGGCAATAGCTTGCTTAATCTCCACAACGGCCCCCACAACGCTAAGGATGCCTGGCCTCCACCTTGGAGGTGCCCAGGAGTGGACGCCTCACTGGGAAAGCCAGGATGGGTTCCACAGCGGTATTTGTACAAGCGCCTTGAGACTCTTGCGGGTGAGTAGTGCGCTATACAAGTATCAATTTACAATTTATACCAGACCCGCAGCAAAGTTTCCCTCATCATTTTCAGCCTGTCTGCAGTGTTCACGGGCCAGGCTTTGTCACCCGAACACAACAGACAGCAGGAGAGGTGAGGACTGTGGGGGTGAGTGTTTGAAAAATGTCAGCGCTCCGTCCATCATCTCTTTGTGTTTGTGACCGCTTCAGTTCTACCTGCAGCAATGGCAGAAGACAGCTAGTAGATTGAGCCAGAGCGCTCGATCTGTGAAGCGAGAACACAGGCTGGTGAAAGAGAAGTGATTTTCATACAACACTTCAGATAATACAATTATGGGTTGGAGGGGGAGTTTGCAGCTAAGAAGAGAACAGATCATTAAAGGAGAAGCTTGGCATGAGGCATGCAGCATGCATTACAAGGCTAAATAGGCAGGTAAATACATTTGAAGAACGTCATAGGCAGCTAAGGACAGATCACACAGGTCATACTTAACAAAAGGGGACAAGATCATAGCTGTCTCAGGTTGTGGCAAAGCAAGGGACTATATCGAGACAAGCTTAGCAAATTATGCCAAGATAAGAGATCTGTGCCATAAAAAGGAGACTTGTCAGGTCCTCCAACAAGATGCACAGCCAAAATGATATTTGTTCTGAATTTCTACTATTTTATTGTATTTTTATTCCAGTAGTATTCAATGTTTAATCCAATAATTTTCCATACTCAGTCCTTCCATTTCCATACGTGTTTAACAATCTTTGCACAAGTGCCTCTTCAGGCTTTTCTTAGCAGCACTACAGGGTTCAATATTCCTCATGATGCTTGCTCCTTACATAATACCTAATGCATTTCAGGAGAATTCCCTTTAACAGAGGGAACTACAATGTAAAATGGTGAGAAAACACCCATCAGTACTATAAATTAAATAAGTGACCTGCCACCTGTAAGGTTTGATGCAACCTGGGAACACCAGGCTAAAGGGATGGAGAGGTTTGGTGCAACCCTCCTGACAGTAAGG
>NW_028251012.1:0-2000 GCF_964263255.1 Lissotriton vulgaris | reverse complement strand
GGAAGCCAGGGCTGGAGCCCAGCAACCCGCCAAGGCAGAAGAACTCACAGGCCCAAACAGCCCCAGGAAGAATTCCATGCAGAGCCCAGGCCAATGGAAATGGCAGGGTGACCTAACGAGACAAAAACAACGTTTAAACAAGGGTCTTAGGGGAAAATAATTTTTTAAGACCTAGTAGTATTGAACCCCCACTTACAATATATCACAACAAAAGAGATACTACTGGTCTATCAGTGCAATACCATATGACCTAACGAGACACCCTGCACCCCAATGCCGGACCAAACAAATGGACGGAAAAAAGAACTAAAACAGGAAATCGCCAAAGCAGAAACCAGAGGAAGCATAGAAGACAGAGGGCCAAGCCACCGAACCAGAACAAAGCCCACAGACCAGGAGCAACAGGAGACAACCCAGGACACGCCAATCTAGAAGCACCGAACCCCAGGAACCACACAGGACCGGACAAGGGACCCGCATCCCAGGAGAAAAAAAGAGAGCAGACAGGAGCAATGAGGAAACCGAAGCCCAACAGTACTCAATGGAGGAGGAGAGAGAGAGAGGGCTGGGAAACAAACAAGAGGAGCATAGGGGGAAAGGAGCCACCAGTAGCGCAGGACGAGCACCCTGGAGGTGAGGGGGATCTGCTAGCCATGTCTCTTGTAGTGCCACAATATCAAAACGTTTTATATAGTCCCCGCCTGTTGTTCCTGGAGGTCTTCAGCTGTCTTGATCAATGTATTTGCTGTCAGCCCACTACTGCTCTTATCTTGGGTGTATGCAGCAATGAGATCTGCCCACTCCTCCTTTCCCAGGTGTGAGGATATTTCTATCACCTCTGAAGAAAGAGTTGTTGGCCTGTCTATTTTGTCAGTCCCCTGTGCTTTATGTGTTGTAGCTGGAGCTGCCAAAGAGAGTTCTTTTTCCTTCCGATGCTCCTTTGCGCTCACATCTTTATTTTTGGTATCTCTGGAGTGCATTATTGCCTCTTGACTTCTTTGTTCACAGATCATTAATTCGTCAGTTGCGATGCGCATATTGATTGTGTTTTCCTCACAAGGTGGACTGCTGATCCCAGCAGTATCGCAGATGTCTGTTTGGCTATCTTCTATTTTGTCTTCTGACAGCTTTTTTGCATCATTGGGCCTATGTACTTGGATTAGGTTAGTTTCTATTCTTTCAGCTTTTTTCCCAATAGTTCTAGTATCCTGGGCCATCCAACTTTTGTTGTGCTGAGGGGTTGTTGTTATTTGCGGTGACTTTCCAGCTGTTGGGCTAGGGCTGTCCTTGGTGTTGTTACTACTCTGTGCCCCGTTAAACTTTAATGGCTGGAATTGTTCAAGAGGTGTCTGAAGGCCCGGCAATTTCTTGGTGTTTGAAAGTAAAGTGTCCCCCGTGTTTTTTAGGAAGTAGCTGCCAGATTCATCAAAGACCCGTTTTGCGAGTCTGTAATAGCTATTCATAAGGAATCGCTATTACAGACTCGCAAAACGGGATTCATGTAGGAATCGCTAAATAAATGGCGATTCCTACACATTCCTTATTTGCGATTAGCAAATTGCTAATCGCAAATAAGGATGCGATTCCAAGGGTGCTAGGGGTGTCCAAAGGACACCCTGTAGCACCCCTGAAAGGTAATCTACATTGGTGTTGCGCACACACATGTCCGAAGGACATGTGTGTGTGCAACATGCCACTTAGAAAAATGCTTTTAAAAGCATTTTTCTAAGTTTTCGCTATTTACCACGAGGTTTGACCTCGCGGTAAATAGCGGCCCGAAATTGCGATTTCGCAATTTGAAAATGGATGATGAATTGCATTTAAGGAATCTCAAATAGAGATTCCTTAAATGTAATTCCTCGCAAATTAGCGAATTCGCTATTACCGATTTTTGCATTTGGGATGATGAATCCCAAATGCAAAAATTGCGCTCGCAAAGGGCCAGATTCGGAGAATCTGGCCCTTTGCGAGCGCAATTAAACTTCATGAATCTGGCCGTA
>NW_028251011.1:0-34826 GCF_964263255.1 Lissotriton vulgaris | reverse complement strand
ATACAAAGGAATTATCTTTTAAAAACCTTTAAAATTCACTGAAAACACCATAAGTTTCAGGCAGGTTATAGTTAGGAATTATCATTTAAAAAACCTTAGAAATTCACTGAAAACGCCATAGGTTTTAGGGGTGTTATAGTTAGCTGGCCATTTTACTCATACAAAACCATTGAAATTCCTCCGTAATAGTTAGTTGTACTAAATATAACTAGCGTGCCCGTAATCCACTGCTGATGATGTCACATATTACATCATTTATTACATGGTCAGTGACATCACTGATGACATCTCAAATGACATCACTGATTTATAATGTCAATTGTTTTTAAAGTTTTTTATTTATCATGTGTTGGTTATTCGGTATATGTAAGGTAAATGGCTGCAGATATGTGGGGACACTGAGTGTATTTTATTTGATAAAATATCATAGTTTATGAACAAGAGCTAGCATCATGAGAATGTGCCCACAGGGGCGTCATGGCTACCTATCGCATAACTGGTAGAGGAAATGAGGTTAATGCCCACTTGGGCTTTACTATGATTGAGTGCGGCACTTCATTAAATTGGGATTGTGCCAAAAGCCTCATTATAACATGCTTAATGATGCAAAGGTTTTTTGCTCATAAAACAACAGCGCGCCCAGTCTGTTTTCAAGAATATAAACATTGAGAGGGCACTGTAAATTCATAATTTGAAATACATATGAGTGTACCACTTTGATATAATTATCTTTATACAGCGTAAAGGTATGCTTGAAGAAATAACTTTATTTGTAAATTACGAACATACAATTGCATGTTAAACTACAAGTCTGTTTACCATATCCATGGTTTTGTAGTCCAACACGTGATATGATTGTCCAATGAGAATGATTTTTAAAATGGCGGCTTCTGAATTTTGAAATTATCGGTGAGCAAGGCTGCAAGGACAGCCGAAACGCATCCAAACTAAGCAAAAATAAACTGAATTTGGATCAGCTACACATGGCGTCGTGGTAATTTTGGAAATTTTGAATAAGGATAACGAGCAGTGTGTATATATATATATATATATATATATATATATATATATATATATATTTTAACCAAAGAATCGCCGCACTCGCCTTGGTTTTCAGTTTGCAGTTTTATTATTCAAAACGTGACAAAACACCTACGCGTTTCGAACCGTAGTTCGTGTTCACGGTTGCCAATTTGTGTAGTCCCTTCATTGTTTTAATACAAATATGCCTATAAGGCACGCCCCTAAGTTTTGGGGCATGCTGGGACATGTAGTTTTACTTTGTTTAAGCCAACACAATTTACAGTGTTAGTCATGGGGATTCGCTACATTAGGGCGACTTTTGGTGCTACAACGTGCGTCACCAAGCGTAATTTGCCCTGGTTAACAGAGGGCCCGCTTTGAGATGTTGTAGCACCAAAAGTCGCCTAAAGCTTTTGTCGTGGACTGACCGCGGACCGACCAACAGCATCAGGATCTGCCTCGTGACTGAAACCGGCAGAGACAACAACATCGTGGTCTACCAGGTAGAGCGCCGAACGCGCTGAGTTGGAGGACCCAGCGCGGACCGGGAGTCTCCCAGGTAAGAGACACGCAACACCGATATCCTTGGCCAAGCTAGGCGCAGCGACATGAGACGCAAGCCGATAAAATAACATTCAACAAGAATTGTTTAAATCCACGATACCTGCTTTGTGTCTCCGTCCCTTGGCTGCAGTAAACAAAAAAGTGACAAGGGGTAGTCTACAAATTACCCACCTTCTTGATTACGAACATTCCAGCCAATAGTGAAAACGTCCCTACTCAAGTTGTAAAACCGCTAACGAACATTTGCAATTCGACTTAAAGTGACAGTGGAAACGAGAATAATAATGGAGGATAGAAGAGTCAAAAGAGTCACAAAAGCGGAAAGTATTTTTCAAACTGATGTAACCCCAGAAAACAGAGACGAAACAGTGACAGCACCGCAACCGGTCACAACCAATTGCAAAGCGCTATTCTCCCAATTGGAAAAACTGATGAGAAAAGAGATCTCCAGAGAATGGGAAATTCTAACACTAGAAAAATATGTTGAACTGAAAATGGTACCCAGGGGCTTGCGTATTTTCACCTTGCCAAACCACCCTGACACAAAACCCGAAATGCTCGAAGAGTGGGGCAACAACAACATGAGCTGCTCGAAAAACATGATGCTCATAATTATAAAATATGCAAGAATCGAAGTTGAGGACCTACACAAAAGAATAGAAGATATAGAATCGAAAATAACGGCTCTGAACGAAGAAAGTGGCACGATTAAAAAACTAAGAATTGAAATGGAAAAAAATTTAGACAATCATGAAGAGGATGTGCAAAACCGCAAAGAACGCAAATTCCGCCGTGATAAGGATGACTATAAATATGGCACTATCCTAACATTTGCCAGGAAATATGATATTTACAAACAGCAGTGGGCAACAGGAATACCAACCCCAGGCGAACAAACGAGCGGTTCGGAATCTGATTGGAGTGAAGGCGAACAAAGACGCCCAGGTTTACGCAAAATGTCTTTTTTAGACGAAATTCAGCTGCTCTATCATGTGCAGCAAACTCCTCAAGGCAATACCAGAGGCAGAGGGCAGTACCAGAATCGACCAAGGGGAAGAAAAACCCAAGCCCCAGGAAACGCCAGCGCAAAACCAGACGCGGCAAACGTGGATGGAAGCCGCTACAACCTCAGAGCCCGAACAAACAGGAGGAAATAGAATCACAATGCAACCAGACCCCCAACCTAGTAATAAATCTTTCTAAGTACAATCCAACAATCTCAGAAACGAAATTACTAAATAAGGGGCTTTCCTTCTGTCCAGAAACTCATCATGATGTAACAGAGACCAAAATAGACCTATATAAGTATACAAGAAAACTAAAGTTAAAAAAATTCTTTTCCAAACGGAACACCAATAGACCTACTGTGCCACAAGACAGAGAACAAAGTATCACAAACACTGAATACTCAATCTCAGAAATCCCATGTCTAAGAGTAGCTCATGAATTGGCAAATGAGATGGAACAAACAAATATCTCTGATACACAAGTACTGGATGAAATGAACATTCGAACTAACGCAAGACAACCCACGGCTTTCAAACCTAAATCCAAATTTTGCCCGATCCTATATCCCGGCAACAAAATTGATATTTTTCACGAATTAGTGACCAATGAGATAGAAGAAATGCCGAAAAACGTTAACAAAAACAGGAAAGAAAATCTAACGATTGGAGAACGCCAAGCCATTTCGAGTCTCAAAAACAATGCCCAAATTGAAATAAAACCTGCGGACAAGGGCGGGAATATAGTGATCTTGGATAAAGCAAATTATGTAGAAGAAGCCATGCGTCAATTAACCAACAAAAAGAATTACACAGTACTCAAGAAAAATCCAACTGAAAACATGAAACTTGAACTACAAACCAAGCTAGATGGATGGTTCTCAAAGGGCCTCATCACAGACAGTGAAAAGAAATTTTTGATGGTTGACAATCCGATCCTCCCGACAATTTACTTTTTACCAAAAGTACACAAGACTCTGAATAATCCTCCTGGGAGGCCAATAATTTCCAGTTGTGGAGGCCTGTACGAGAACGTGTCCAGCTATGTAGATTTTTTCATTGCTCCGATAGTACCTACTCTCAGCTCACACATAAAAGACACTGGCGACTTTATTCGCACGCTAATGGAAACCGAATGGCAACCGGACTACCTATTGGTGACGATCGATGTGGTCTCACTATACACGTCAATAGACCACAACATTGGTCTCACAGCCATGAAATACTTTCTGGACCAGCAACCGATCTCTCAAAGAGAACATTCAAAAATGATTACTGACATGATAAGCCTCTGCTTATATAACAACATCTTCATATTTAATAAAACCATCTACCAACAATGTTGCGGAACAGCAATGGGAGTTTCCTTTTCTCCAAGCTACGCTAATCTCACCATGGGTTGGTGGGAGAAATGCGTAGCTTGGAGGGAAGAAAACGAACAGCATATGGCCAAAGTAGCACTCTGGCTACGGTTCATAGATGATTTGTTCCTCTTGTGGAAGGGCAGTGAAAATGAATTTGTCACCTTCTTCAATATCCTCAACCAAAATTCAGAAGGACTGAAGTTCACGTACACCATCAATTCTAAAGAAATTGTATTTCTTGATACCAAAGTATACATTGCAGGAAACAAAATCCAAACAACTGTCCACAGGAAAGAGACAGCCACAAACAGCATCCTGCACGGATTAAGCTTCCACCCTCAAAAACTTGTGAAAAGCATTCCGTATGGAGAACTCTTACGTATGAAAAGAAATTGTTCGGAAGAAAAGGAGATGGAATCAAAGTTCAAGGAAACAAAAGAACGCTTCAGACTAAGAGGGTATAAACAGGTGGACTTAAGAAATTGTGAAATAAGAGCAAGGAGCAAAACCAGAGCAGAAACACTGATACCCAAGGAACATCCCGCACCTTCGCAACAAGCCAAATATGACAGTTCCAACCAACCAAGGATGATAATGACATTCAGTAAAGAAAGTCACAAAATTCAAAATGCAATGAAAAAGTACTGGCCAGTACTTAAAAAAGATCCGGACATTGGGACAACGATAGGAGACTACCCATTGGTCTCCTATAGAAGGGCACGCAATCTAGCAGATGAGCTGACCCAAAGTCACTTTGAATATAAAAAAGCACCATCATGGTTGGAAATGAGAAAACAAGGCTTCAACAAATGCCCAAATTGCAAAGCATGCAAAATAGGCCGAAACATGAAAAGCCTCCAAGATGCAAGTAGCAAGAACTTTATAATCAAAGGCAATATCAACTGTGACTCTTCCTTCGTAGTGTACATGATCCAATGTTTCTGTGGAAAATCCTACATTGGTAGCACCACTTGTTCCCTGAAAATACGGATTTTGCAGCACATCCGTGCAATCCAGAATCATGACAACTCATATGCCATCGCGAAACATCTTGCCCATCATGACAACAGAACATGGCAGGATGTGAGATACTTTGGTCTAGCCATGATCGCACCAAATGAAAGAGGTGGCAACCGTATCCAACAACTGAGAAGATTAGAATCAAAGTTGATCATGAGGTTTAAGACGAAACAACCTGGAGGCCTCAATGGCGATGAGGAACTTTATGTACACATATGAAGGACATCACTTAGGATCCTTATGATCAGCCAAATTTGGGACTCTTCTTTTTCATCTCCCTATAATATGTAACCAGTATGTTTATTTAGACTTATCACTGACACTGTAACAGAGTTGCATTATGTTATTCGTTAAGTATTCATTTGATCCTTTAACTTTGCCAAATTAATTTTTCATAAAGATAGTCATGGGTGGACGCCAACATTGGGGACGTAGGGCACTCAGCCCTTTATTTAATATGGAGCATCTCCAGTGTAGCTACACATCATGTGAGCCAGCCCCCCGTAAACGGATGGCCGACTCAATACGCACGTGTCATCATGTGCGTCACCAAGCGTAATTTGCCCTGGTTAACAGAGGGCCCGCTTTGAGATGTTGTAGCACCAAAAGTCGCCCTAATGTAGCGAATCCCCATGACTAACACTGTAAATTGTGTTGGCTTAAACAAAGTAAAACTACATGTCCCAGCATGCCCCAAAACTTAGGGGCGTGCCTTATAGGCATATTTGTATTAAAACAATGAAGGGACTACACAAATTGGCAACCGTGAACACGAACTACGGTTCGAAACGCGTAGGTGTTTTGTCACGTTTTGAATAATAAAACTGCAAACTGAAAACCAAGGCGAGTGCGGCGATTCTTTGGTTAAAATACAAATCTGGGACACTGCCCTGGTCCCATCGTAAGCACCGGCTGTAATTGCGCTCCCGCTGCGACAGGACAAGTTGTATGCAATATATATATATATATATATATATATATTAAAGCTCCAAAGTTACCCACGTGGCGGGAGTGCACTCAGGAAACAGATGCCCCGGCTCAGGAAGCCCATCCAGGGCATGCATTTGTGACTCTGTACTCCTCGACACCCATCCTGGGTTTATGAATGCCACACTACAAGGACCACAATCCTGTGGGATAAGCTAGCCTATCAGAAAGCTGCTGATCGTTCTTTAAGGTGTGGCTGAGTCGTGGGATGCAGATAAACAGCCTTTGAAAAAGAGATTGTACTCGAAACGCGTCAGGCTGCATTTCCTGAACTGGTGGCAACTACATAGCATTTGCTGTTTCCTGAGTGCACTCCCGCCACTTGGGTAACTTTGGAGCTTTAATATATATATATATATATATATATATATATATATATATATATATATATATATATATATATATATATATATATATTCAATGAAAAAACCATAGGTTATAGTCCATATATAGTTAGGAATTAGCATTTACAAAACCTTATTTTACTCTCATAAAACCATTGAAATTCCATATATAGTTAGATGCGCTAACTATATATCGCGCACCCGCAATCCACTGCTGATGATGTCACATATTACATCATTCATGACATGGTCAGTGACATCACTGATGACATCACTGATGACAACTCAAATGACATCACTGATGACATCTCAAATGACATCACTGATGACATCACTGATGACAACTCAAATGACATCACTGACAACATCACAGATGACATCATTCATGTGTTAATACGATGAACCTCTACAGACTCTGATATATCCTTAGATACACTCAGTGAAAACAGACACTCACAGATTGTCACTCATCCATGGAGTTACTCATACACCTAAACAGTCATGCAAAGAATCAATCACACCTCCAATTCCTCAACTATACAGTTATACACACCTTACTTATTGAAGCATATTCTAACACATATTTACTCTCTTATATAATCCCTAATAAAAGTTCACAATGATCCATACAGCCATTCACACATTCACTGGCTCTAATGCACAGTTATTTATATATGTTAACTCTCACATGTACTGTGTTTTACATATGTACTTACTTTGACATGTAGCACTGAGATATCCATTCACTCACCAATACACTCATGCACACAGTCAACCGCCCATACAGCTGTTTCCACATGCACTTTTGAAACCATACATCTAGTGAATCAACTGCTCACACATCTATGCACAGAGTCACACACCTCCCAGCCACTCACACATATACTCAGTCTCCCATACAAATACTTGAGCAACCAATCAATAACCCATATAGTTATTCATATAGCTACTGATCAACACATGCAGCAGTTTACAGAACAACAGATATAATGATGCACAAACTAATATAGTTTATTCACTAACCCATGCACTCAGTGAGACACATTTAATCACTCCCTCATACAATCAGTCATGCATCTACTAAATCCTTCATCCAGACATTTATACATCCACTCATTCTTCAATATGTAAGACATATTTTAACTTTACAGAAACATACAGTCACTGGATGTTGTGATCAGTGATGTCATCAGTGATGTCACTGACCATGTCATGAATGATGTAATATGTGACATCATCAGCAGTGGATTGCGGGTGCGCGATATATAGTTAGCGCATCTAACTATATATGGAATTTCAATGGTTTTATGCGAGTAAAATAAGGTTTTGTAAATGCTAATTCCTAACTATATATGGACTATAACCTATGGTTTTTTCATTGAATTTCAATGGTTTTTTGAAAGCTAATATTTGTATCTGTAAAATGTATTCTTCTTTAAATCATAAAATATATTGTACATGTTTTTTATACATTTTTTAAAAAAAACAAATTTGTTCCGCTCCTAGTCCGCGAACTGGTCAGCTTCCCGTTAGCTGAATTCAAAGCCGCGACTTGGTGCGCGAGCCGGTAATCGTTCCTTAAGCGTAACTGTTACGTTATCATGACGTTTTGCGTTGTCGCGTAATACGTTATCCGACGCGCCAAGTTAGCGGACCCGGAAGCGGATTGGATAGTGGCGCAAAGCGCGAAACGTAAAGACAGCAGGTCATGTGACTCGATAATAACACTTTTCATTAGTTCATTTCACTTTTGGTTTCCTAATGATGTAATACTAGGTCATGTGACCTAAAAATAACACTTTTCATTGGTTCAGAACTTTTGCTTTTCCCAAATCATGTAAACCCCTCCTTCTTTCCTCACTCTGACTTTCATCTTGGTGAGAGAAAGACCATTTACCTGAAGTTCAACAATGGCTTCCATTCTTGCTGCAGCTGGTACACCCCCACCACCACCTCCACCTCCTCATAAGAAGAGAGGACCACCAAGTCAATTTACCTCCAACAGAGAGCAGGAAGAGGAGGAAGAAGAAGAAGAGGATCCACATCAACAACAATTTATCCCAGAGTTGCCCCGTGTTTCAAAGAGAAAAACTAGTTTCATCTGGCAGTTTTTTTCCATCCCTCCAGGGGAGAAGAAGGTGAATGCGAAATATGTCACCTGCCTCATCTGTGATTACAGATTGTCAAGAGGCACAGAGAAGAAATATAGTATGGGCAACTATACTATGCATCGACATATGACCAGGTGGCATCCCTTGAACTACAGCCGGGCTGAGTTAAGGGACCTACAAGACAATCCCCCGACAACTCCTGTGGCCAGATCTACCTCATCAATGTCTTTGTCAGGAAGAGAGGCACAGGAAACTGTGCCAAATATTCAACCAAATTTCCAACATATGAGGTTTACTTGTATATATTGTGGTGCAATGTTGTCGTATGGGAACATGAGCATCAATTTGATTAATATGGTGTTCGAAAACCATAAGTGCCCTAATGCACCCAAGAAGTAATTTTGTTTTTGCTCCTGTTGAGCCGTTTTCAATGCCTGTTTTTTTGTTGTTTCCCCTCCATAAAAAACACAAAAAAAACATAAAACTGTTCTAAAAATACAAAAAAATCAAAAAATTTTCAGAAAAAAAAAAAATATATAAAACAACAAAAACAAAAAAAAAAGTTCTTTTCAGAACTACCTCCCCTTTCAAATAAAATTGCTAGAATGTTTATCACTCTGGCAAGCTCTATTTCTTTTGGTTCGCTTCAAGTTCGCTGACCGGTTCGCGAACTTTAAGCGAACTAAAAAAATATTTTTTTTAAAAAAAGAAGAGTTAGTATAAGGGAAGTAAACAGAGAATAATGTAAAAATGAAAGACAGCTATAGAGAGTAAATGAGAGATAGTGTCAGTGACATCATCAGCAGTGCATTGCGGGTAAAAAGAGTAGAAAACATTTACCTTATAATTCTTGTTACCTTTTTAAAATATTTTTTCATACTTTCAATCTGTAAAACAGAGAACAAACATTTCCAAAAATATTAAAACATGTACTTAAAAATTAGAAAAGACAAGGGAAAAGGTTCAAGAACAAACAGTTTTTCAACAACTTTGACATTTACAGAAGTCTCTGCTTCTCTACGTCCCCTACACAATCCTAAATATATATATTTTACAAAAAACTGTATCTTGATGTTGAAGATGTAAAGCCATCATAAAATTGTCTCTAATATTTTAAATGATAGTTTCAGGATGCAAATAAGATGTCTGCTTTGAAGAGCTTTCTTTGAGGTGAGGCCTATTCCTTTTAAAAAAAACAGTACCCGGAAATACAGCACTATAAGCATTAAAATTGACACTTACAAAAGACTCAGTTTTTCCATATCTACCTCACATTTCTAAATGTATATCATAAGTACAAACAGAAGAACATTAATTATACATGTTAAATGGTTTATTTTTGCTGTTCTCAGAATGTATCAAATTTCACTTAAATCAGTGACTTGAAGATATTCATCATGTAACAGCGGGGAAAAAAAAACACAATCAAAATGACTGTGTTTAAAAAACCCATACAACCTAAGAAATCTGATTTCAAAACTCCTTAAAATTAACTTACTTTCAATGACGTCGAAGGATCTCCTATGAACAGCATCCACTCTGTTGTGCTATAAATATTTTCAGCCCGCCACTTTCTGAAAGAAAACCTCCATCGATACGAAAAATATGTTACATAGAAAAAAAGACTTCTCTCATTCTATCACATGTTTCCACTAGGCCAAATCATGTTGCCGCGATTCGCAAGTCTTGTAATTCTTCCAATCAAATCCCGACATTTTCTATTTTCGCAACTTGCAAAAAGAAAACATTTGAGATTATTTTCACAATCCTGGACTACTAATATCTTACTCTTCTTTGTCACTCATGTTCTCCTTTTCCTATGACACTGATACTGCTTACTATGAAGCAGACTTACTTGCATCAGGTTTATATAGTCGGATTTTACAAAATAACATTATAATTAAAAGTTTTGGACCAATAATCTAGACAGCATTGCAGACTTACATTCCCTCAACTTGATGAACCTTTTCCAATTCTTCACAGGAAATCTCGAGATTCTTTCTTTAAAATTTTGGTTTTAAAAACACCAGGTAAGAATTTTTAAGGTCAAACGGCAATTTTTTTTTGAAACTTACAACGGAATCATTGCAGAATGACCAGCCGTTTCGAGACTTTAAATAAGCTGTATAATGTCCTGAAGTTGTTGAAGGACCATCGTGATAGATAATTGCTACAGTTACAAAAGTCCTTCCTGATATTGAAAGCTGAGAAGCCACAAATTTTTTTATTAAAGTTGACAATTTTGATCCATCAGGCCTACATCGTTGGATCATTAAAATGACATACTGTCCAAAACTACGTATAAGTAATGTTGACATCATTTCAGATTTACATTGGCTACACTCCATGTTGTGATCCGCTGCATTTACTAGCTTATTAAAGGAGACTGATTTACTGTCTGGCAAAGTTAAATATATAAATCTTTCTGAGTCTACACTAGTAGTACTTGATACCATACAATTCTCGCAGTCATGCTGCCATTGATAAGAAAGCCCAAACAGGTGATCTACATCTACACCCTCAACTTGCAATATATCAAGCATATACATTAAAAACTCCTGACAATCTTGCTGATTATTCTCAGAGAAGTCTGTTTGACCTGAACATTCATCTAACAGATAACGAACTTCAGACACACTTTCTACTTTTGTTCGATCAGTGCTACATTTCTCGAAAACAGAATTCAACAAACAGCATAAAATTTGTTCAGAATTCAACAGAATCTGTTCTTTTAAACTCTCTAGTGAAAAGAGAACATTAACCACTACATTTGCATAGCAGTTGACACCAGAACTGTTTTCAAATTGAAAACCGACAACATCTTCAACAGAATCCACTTTCTTTCTGCTAACAATTTTCGGTTCATTGACTTTTAGTCTTTTTGCAACAACCTCCCTACTATTACTGCTATTTCTACGTTTGCGGCCTACCACACGTTTCTCAAACAAAGGATATTGAGGCAAATGTGGCGCATACTCTCTTCTTAACCTATTGTATTCCTTAACACAATCTAGATCCGCACAAATGTTTGTGACATCACAGTCAATCAAGTACAATCCCGATAAAGTTCTAACTCGTGACAATGCCACATATGCCATACCCTCCTTGAACACAGAACTGCCAATATTCACCAATGCACAGTCTACACTTAAACCTTGCGATTTATGGATTGTCACCGCATATGCCAAGCAAACAGGAAACTGTTTACGGCGAACATATAAATCTTTAACAAGCAAAAACCTAGCAGAACAACGACCAATTTGCTGTACTTCCTCAATGCCATCAAATTTAATTCTTAAAAATTCTATTCCATCTCTATTTCTGTATTTCTCAAAATCAACAACATTACCCATTGATCCATTTACCAGACCTCTTTCTACATGTAAATTCCTTCTCAAAATAATTCGGCAATTTAAACACACATTCAAAGTCTTTTCAAAACCCGCTGTTTTAGATATAGTCTTCTCTAATGAATCCAATTTTGATTTCAAATTGTCTGACAAAATAATTGTTGATCCCATATGCTCTAATTTGTCGATAGCTTCAAGTTTCACAATCTCTTGCTTTTCTAAATTCAACATTTTGTTGTTGAAGATTGCACATTCTGCAAGAGTTGGCATGAGACATATCCCGGATTTCTTCTCAGTAATTTTCTGAAAAATATTCTCAGGCACAATCTCTTGTTTGGGATATAAATTTGACAGTAATCGTGCATTTAAAGCTTCTTTCCCATGCTCAGTCACTTTTCCAATTCTAATATCTTGTAGAATATTCTTGTAATCTTCATCCTTTGCCTGACGCATATTTTGATGCAGTTCTGCATAATTGAAGTTTAACCATATATTGACGTTGCCAATGCTCCCTAGGCACTTCCTGGTATCTTCATGCGTGAGTATTTTGAACACAGGTTGACCTTTTACTGGTGTCAGCTGCAGAAGATCTCCGAAAACAATGATGTGTTTCCCACCAAATAACACATCATATTCAGTTTTAAGTACTTCTTGCATTCTCAAATGCACAAAGGCAAGCATGACATTGGAAACCATGCTTACTTCGTCAATGATAAGTAGTTTCATTTTCCTCAAGACTCTTGAAACTTCACAGCAAGCATCTCCAGATAACTTGTTGTATTGTAATTTGTTGTCATGCTCCACCGGCAGCATCAGTAGACGATGCAAAGTAATACCTTTAATGTTATGTGCTGCCAGTCCAGTAGGAGCGGTGACAACACAAGACAGCGATGACTCAGTCCTTTCCTTCAAATAACAAGAGATTGCTTTAATGAGGAAACTTTTTCCAGTTCCCGCTTCTCCACTCACGTACAGTCGGACAGGCTTCAACGATGTACATGAGCACTTGTTCTTCTCATGACTTAATCCGTGCTCAATTTCCGTGGTAACTTCATCATATATTTTCCTCTGCTCAACGTTGAGTTGTTTTTCCAAGTCTTCTAAGTTAACTGAATCCTCCTGAGCATGTGCCATGGCTCTTTCCACTTCATTCATAGCAGTGGCAGCATCATTTTCGATAATAGGTCCTCCAAGTGGATCTTGACTCAATGAAACAGAACTCTGACTGTCCTGAGAACTGTCTCTGGCAATCTCGGCTGCAATCGTTGCTTCCTGCTCAATTTCCAAAGTTAGCATTTCTTGATATTTAGAAAAAGCAGGACATTCTATGGACTCCTTGGCTGCATTGAAAGAGTCTTCGTAACAGAGGAAATCTCCAAGCAGTTCCTCTTCTGCACGCCAAGGCTTGAAAAGTTGCAAAAGTGCTAAATAAAAAAACTCCTTTTTTTCTGGAGATTCACCACTCAATTTTCGATGGTTTACTAATTGGCATTTTCTTTGCTTGACCAGGCATCCCTCACTTCCAATTACAGCATACACTCCTTTCTCAATATCTTCTTTGATGTTCCTCTTGAATATATAATTTTGGAGAACCTCATATAGACAAACATTCTCAAGGTGACTGCTTCGATTTGGATAATATGTATCCAACATGTTGGTCTTCAAAATGTCGGTACTGTTTGGTTCCTTTTCTGCCAAATACTCAATTTCCCGGACAGGTTTTAGAACTCGATTTCGCGTTGCAGCAAGACCAAGACTCGCCCAAACTAGACTCCTGGATTTGGCATAGAGACTTGCTGAAGACAACCGGTCAGAACATTCGTAAGCTCCGATTTCTCGATGCGACAACATCTTCAGACTGAAACTGTACAACTTCTTGCTGAGGCTCTTTTCATGAGAAATATCCTCCCACATATCCTTCAGTTCGGTCTTTTCTTTTTTGGTGATGTAAGATGTCACATACCGAGCCACAGCCATACAGTTGTCAGCCACAAACTGTATATCCATGTTAGCATTCCACATGGACAAAATCACTGGGTTGTAGTCATTGATGTACTTGGACTCTTCGTTCCTTTTCAAATTGTATGTATTCTTGGGTGATTTCCTCGTCACATTATGTCGCAGCGAAGACATCAAACTGTTCACTCTTCCTTTAGAAATCACCGGTCGTGGAAAGTTGAAACGACATTTGGTGTAGAACTTGTCCTTGTTTCTGAATTTACGACGACAGTACTTTCCACAACGATGGCTTTGGAAACGTAGAACTTGTTCTCTTAGACTTTTCTTCTCCGTTGCGTTTGGAACAGCACACGTAAAATACTGTTCGATGAAATTCATCACTAAGTCATCCGGATCTGTTCCAAATTTAGGTGCATCCTTGATCCACAACAACATATGTATATGAGGGGCACCTCTTGCTTGGTACTCCTTTCTCCAGAAGAAATCCAACACCTCTCCAAGAGGTGGATTCTTTTTATTTGTGATGAAAGACATCATAGCTTCAAATCTATGATTGAAGTGCCTGCATACATTCACTGGATCCAAAGAACACAGTTCTCCAGGTGTCTTGAATTCAATGTTTTCAATATTTCCATTTGCCTCTCGTAGAAATTCAAGTAAGTCTTCCCAGCCATACTCGGCACAGCTCAGAGTGAGGAACCATGTTGGAGTTCCTAAGTTCCTCAGCATACATTTTAAATCACCATGACGACGGTACCAGTACTCATTAGTACCACGCTGACACGCCATGAGATTAATTAAGTGAGAATCCAAAATACTGTCTTGGACATTGACTTTATGCATAAAGTCACTTGCCGAGATGTTTCGCAACTGTATACCACTTTTTAAGATGTGGTTCACTGCATATGACAGTCCAGACAGATCGCTTTCAAACAGGAGATGAAACAAATAGGGAATGCATTGCCGAAACCTAGGATCTGCTGCATACAATCGTAAAGTCCGGTATTCAGACGCAGGAATTTGATGAGGTCGCTCATCATATCTTCCTCCTTGACCTGTGGGAAACACCGAGCTTCCAAACTTTCCTCCCAAACACTAATGGGACTCCCTTTGGCTTGTTTCATTTGAAACAACTCAATAGCATTCCCCATGACTTCCTTGGAATGCAAAGGATGAACACTATAATGTTCATATATTTCTTCACTTTTAGAGGCCTCTACTTTCTCAATTTGGCCAGCACACAAATCGCTATCCTCTTCATCACTTACTTCCTCTTCTGCAACATATACATTCTTATAGTACTTATTATTTTTCTTCAAATACACTGTTGCCTTTTTGACTTTCCTAACATCCACTAAATCTTGCCATATTTTCTTATTCTTTGTCGGAACCCCATTAACCAAGATAACCAGAGGTTCCTCTTCCACTTCTTCTATTCCAATTGTGTTAATGTTTTTGTTCAAATCTAGAGGCAAATAAACAACTCTTCCCTTTAATCCTCTCTGTAAATCTGCTGGAGGCAACTTCCCTGTCTTTGGCTCCATTCTTACAATAGCCTGAAAGGGATGGATACTTTGAATCAAAATAGATTCATGAGTATTTAAATCCTTCAATTCAGAAGGAATCTCAACCAATTCCAGATTATTATGAACTGCCCTAGCAGGCATCTGGTTTTGGTTTAATTTATTACAACAATAAGTACACACACGTTGATCCGATCCCAAATCAAAATAATTTTCTACCATCAAGTATGTGGCAAAATCCTTCCATTCACTATTATTTTCCCTTTCACTTTTTGCATATAAATCCACTACCTTAGTCTGATTCTTATAATAAGTGCGTCGACAACATACACAAGTGAAATTAGGCCTCTCACTTGATTTCATCTGAAACGTGGCAATTTCCTTCTGAAAATTATCTGTACTGGAAACCTGTACATTATCTTCCACATTACCCTCTACTTCTGGGTCAATTTGAACATTCTCATCTTTACTACCAAAGTAACAAAACTCAATTTCTTCACAAATATTCTTCACATCTATTTCAGAACCATGCAAAAGAGCAGCACATAATTGTTTAAGCATAATTGCTGGACTCTTAGCATAATACAACATTCTCACTAATTTTCTCACTTTATTATGATGCACTGCTAGCATCCTGAAATGATGAAAAACACTCTGGCATACTCTCCTAGAAAGACAAGCCAGTGAATGACCACGCAAACCTGTCATTTGTCTCACTCTGCAAGGATCTAAATCTTGCAACAACTTCATTTTCTGCTTCAAACTTTTCTTATTAAATGTCCGTATAAAATCACAAAGAAAATTGATGGAAACCTGTCGCACACTGCAAATAGAACTACACTTCCAAATGTACACAGGACCCTTAGGACGTCTTCCTAAAACCTCATCACTTAGCGCCTCTTCTGTCTCTGTTGTCACAAGTTGTTCTTTTTCAACTGGACAACCATCCTTCACTTCATAAGCTCGACCACTGATGTCAACTGCATGCACCAAATCATTATCCTGAAAATAAGTCTCCTCATTAAAAAATGCCTCAGAACTTGAACTATGCATCCATTCTCCGGAAAAAACTTCACAAAAGTTAGTACGATTTACTACTCTCTTCCATCTACTTTTTGTTTTGAAATCAGAAATTACCTTGCTTAGTTTCCTAATTCTATTGATTACCAAAATAAACAACTTTCGCTTAATTTCAAAAGCATGATCAATAATTTTCTCTACATTTTTCTTCTTCTTATAAAATGCCGCTTTCTGCTGGCCTTTCTTTTTAATATTTTTCAATAAATTAACTAATATCCTATTACGGAACATTCGATTTCGAATGTCCCTAAACTGTTGTTTCCTTCTACTATCATGCACAGAGTTATCTCTTCCTCTACCAGTAACATTTGTGATGGGTCTCTCCTTTCCATTTAAATTACTTTTCTTTTTGTGAACTGAAACATTTTTTTGAGCAAAACTTTTTTTACTACAAATATTTCTTAAGAATGATTTCGTGCTCTTACCCGGACCTTTCTTGGTGTTTTGACAAGTATTTGGGGAAGAGGACTGCTGCAATAAAACATCATCCTGCTGTCTTTGACGTTTTCTAGCCTTTCTTACTCTACTTTTGGAAGGCATTTTACAAACTATGAAAGAATCTGCAGTTGAATCTGTGGAAAAATATAATATAAAATGTTATTAACCACTATTACCAAACAGTAAATAAATAACAGTCATCTAAAACTTAATGCCGTACTAATTATTTAACATAGCATTTGAGTGTCTAGTATGCTATTTTACGTTCTTCATGGTGCAAATTTATTGTAAATACGCACCCACCTGCGGTTGGCAAATTTAGATTTTGATTATGGGAGTTAGATAGGCATGTTAATAATTTCCCAAAAATGGTGTATAACCCCAAACAACCTTTGAAGCAAATGCTCATAGCCATGTTATCCACCTCCCATTGGATAACATGGCTAAGAAGTGCTTGCAAATGTGAAAATAAACGGCCGCAATGCATGAATATCGCAGAAAAATCAGCGATATTCATGCATTTTCCAGCAAATGCTCTTAGCCATGTTATCCACTTCCTATTAAATAACATGGCTAAGAACTGCTCAGGGCCCCATGAGGAACGCTTTCCATTTACAAAGGGAAAAATAACATCAAAAACACTAAAATGCCTTCTAAATATGACCCCAAAC
The DNA here is from genome assembly GCF_964263255.1 of Lissotriton vulgaris. Classification (NCBI taxonomy): domain Eukaryota; kingdom Metazoa; phylum Chordata; class Amphibia; order Caudata; family Salamandridae; genus Lissotriton; species Lissotriton vulgaris. Next base: position 17,388 of record NW_028251011.1, on the reverse strand, counting down.
AACCTATGAAGCTCTAACAGTGCATATCCTGAAATTTATTTGATTTCAAAATTCGTTTTTAAACACAGCATATAAATCAATTGTATACCTGCATTCATAAAGAAATGACTAAAAATGTCCTTGAGACACATGAAAGTGTTTTCTGGAATGCCCTAGCACCATTTTTGGGACACTATTAACATGGCTAGGTAACTCCCATAATCAAAATCTAAATTTGCCAAGCGCAAGTGGGAGCGTATTTACAAGACACTTGCCCCAAGAGGAACACTTTCCATTTAAAAAGGTAAACATAACATCACAGAAAAGTCAGCGATATTCATGCATTTTCCAGCAAATGCTCTTAGCCATGTTATCCACTTCCTATTAAATAACATGGCTAAGAACTGCTCAGGGCCCCATGAGGAACGCTTTCCATTTAAAAAGGGAAAAATAACATCAAAGACACTAAAATGCCTTCTAAATATGACCCCAAACAACCTATGAAACTAATTCTATTACTATATCACTAGAGACAAAACCACATTTTAAAAACACAGCTTTCTTCATCATTTTCTCCTTAAATCATACTATTCTCTATCTAAATTAAATAAATCTTTTCTCACCTTAGCAAATATTTTGAGTTTTGAAAACAGTCAAAGAAATACACCAAATTGTCTTCAGCAGAAGAAAAAGGATGCACTCCAAAGGCTGCAGCTATTGAAAGCACAGAAATACAGATATTCCTTTCACATATCTCTCATAGTAGCCAATCATACCTCTTCCCTCACTTTTTTCAAATCAAAACCCTTCCCCCCTCTGCCCTGTCTGCCTTGTTTCCATAGCAACCACCTCCTGGAAGACCTCTCATGTTTGCAAGTTCACACAACAATGTTTCAATTGAACTCTGAACTCTCAGTGCACCTGCGTATCCAGTGCAATCTTTCATTAAATGTTTCTTCCTTGACCATTCAAATTACATGTTTCAAAGAACACATCCATGCACCCTAACTTTCTGTTTTCAGAAATGGAAATGCACCAATCACTGCTAATGATTCATTAGCATTGTAAATCCACAGTTTTTTTTCTTTAGAAACTCCTACTGTTTCAACTGCCCTTTCATTACCACACTTCATCTGACTGCGGAACAACCTTCTCCCACCATGTTTAAGGTCTGGATTGTTGGACATAGTTACATCCACTGGGCTCAAAGGTATGCTGAGAACAGAAATTTACCTAACCTCAATTTACAAGATGTGGAAATTAAGTGGTTGGGCCAAAGAGGATTAAAATGTCACCAATTGATACCATTGGTGAAAACCTTTATGCATTTGCCAAAACCTGACCTGTTAATTGTGCACTGTGGAGGTAATGATTTGGGCACTTTGACAGGGGTAGGTCTGGAAATGCTTTTAAAGGACACCTTTGAGCAATTAATGGCACTTTTTCCTCAAACTGCCTTGGTATATTCCAATATATGCCAAAGACAGAAATGGAAGTGGTCCAACCAATTTTGTCCACAAATTGAGAAAGCGAGGAAGCATGTAAACAAATCTGTTTCAGCTTTCATGAGAGACCATGGAATGGGCTCTCTGTACAACAATAACTTTCGTTACTACATGCAAGATATCTACAGAGGAGATGGAGTTCACTTCTCAGATGAGGGCAACAGAATTTTCATTCTGAATTTAAGACTGTGCATTGGTACCTACTTATAAGTACCTAAATGTACCATAAACCCAAAAGCTCTTCTCAGAGCTACCCTTCATCTGATCACTCACAATTTTTATTTTTTTCTAATTTTTTTCATTAATTTTCCACAAAATACGCTCAAAGAGCGCTACCCGGTTCGCGAACCGAAAGCTAACCTCGCGGAATTTTTTTAAAAAAAATGTTTTTTTCCGCACATATAAGCCTCCTCAGCCACCCTCAGAAAACCTAGAGGGTCAAGATCAGTCTACCATGACCCCTTCTACCCATTCTAAACATTATTTGCCCTCCATCTTGTATCTTAATGCGACCGAAACACAAAATGGTGGACTCCCGTGACGCTTAAGGTTCGCTAACCGGGCCGCTTCCCGGAAAGCGGTCCAAAAAAAAAGGTGGGAAAGTAATTTACAGAAAAACGACTAGAGACACTCTCACCAAATATAGATTAGCTCATACTACATAACAATCCCTTCCATTCTCACAAATTTCATTGAAATTTCATTTAGCCATTTAGCCTGTAGACCTCTCCAAGTACCGTGAGGTAAATTACTTCACAAAACACATCTGAAGTGTTGGAATTGACAACCAATGAAAATGTTACTTTCATTTTCTACTTTTATTACCTGACATTTGATTGGTTATATACCTGAATATATATAAAGGAAGAGAAGGAAACACAGCCATTTTGACTACTACTTGTTGTTGTATATATCATTTAGAATATCACTAATAACATCAACTTGTTTCTAAAGGTAAGTTGTTATTTTTAAAACTGAAGTATATTGTGCACTATAAGTAAATATGGTAAACTTTTTCAGATAGTTATATACTATCCCTCTGTAAGAGTTAGACATTGAGAAAGGCTTCTTTATTATAATTATGGACTGATTTAGGTTTCTGTGGTATAATTATGAATTTACTTAGGCTTCTTCACAGGCACTTTTTAATAGTACTACTTCACGCCTGAAACCATACAGTGCCCATAGATTACTTCTCTGTTATAAACTCACAAGTGCCTGTCTGAACTTAAACCCAACAGTGCCCTATCTCTACTGATATATTTCTTTTTTATGCAAATTACAGCAATAAAATGGAAGGTGAGCAGAATGTTTCCTTCGAAATTGTTCTGGAGAACAACACAGAAAAAGTTATTGAGGACAATGATGACTCAGATTTCATGGATGAATCACGGGACCATGAATTAGTTCAATGTGTAGAATCTGTGGATCATTTACATCATTATGATGACGGTCAAATGTTGGAACTTATGTTCACTGAACAAGAACACATATCAGACAGTGAAATGCTAGACGTTGTATTAAATTTTGAAAAACAATCCGAAAAATAAAATTGTATGTAATATTAAAAAATTGTTTGAGTCTTTAATAATTTTTATATGTAATTCATAAACTAGTTAAATGTTAGAAATGTTATTAAATTTTGAAACACAAAAAAGCTCACGCACAGAGCAGTTTTTAGCCATGTTATCCAATGCAAGGTGGATAACATGGCTAAGAGCATTTGCTGGATAATGCATGAATATCGCTGACTTTTCAGCGATATTCATGCATTGTGGCCGATGTGCGGCGATAATTTTTGTCTCTAAACAATTAAAACGAAGCACAAAATGGCGAATTCCCGTTTCGCTACCAGTTTGCGGCCCAGTTCGCGGCCCGTGAAGCGCTTCTACCGTGAAAAATCATTTTTTTTTTTTATTTTCCCCACGGGACCCTTTAATAACCCCAACAACATTCCTAGGGGGTCAAGAGGGGGATACCTTGCCCCCTTTCATTAAATTCCCCCTTAGTTTTTCACCTTTTCTTCTCTCTCGATCCTACCGAGAGACAAGATGGCGGCCGCTACCCCAGTTTGCGGCCCAGTTCGCGGCCCGTGAAGCGCTTCTACTGTGAAAAATCATTTTTTTTTTATTTTCCCCACGGGACCCTTTAATAACCCCAACAACATTCCTAGGGGGTCAAGAGGGGGATACCTTGCCCCCTTTCATTAAATTCCCCCTTAGTTTTTCACCTTTTCTTCTCTCTCGATCCTACCGAGAGACAAGATGGCGGCCGCTACCAGTTTGCGGCCCAGTTCGCGGCCCGTGAAGCGCTTCTACCGTGAAAAATCATTTTTTTTTTATTTTCCCCACGGGACCCTTTAATAACCCCAACAACATTCCTAGGGGGTCAAGAGCGGGATACCTTGCCCCCTTTCATTAAATTCCCCTTTCGTTTTTCACCTCTTCTTCTCTCTCGATCCTACCGAGAGACAAGATGGCGGCCGCTCCGGACTGTTTAGAATGTTGACAGACACCGGAGAGCCAATCAGCTTTCTGCGCGCAAAGTTCAGATAAGCGAAAAGTAAGCGGACCGGATCGCTGCCCGGAGCGCTGCTACAGATATATATCTTGATTTAAACGTTAATTTCTCAAAATCCACTGAAGCACATATATTGAGACCTAGCAAAGGCACATCGGGCTAACAGTCCCTACAATTTTGCCAAGTTTCGTGCAAATCCATTCAGCCGTTCGAGCTAAAAGTGAGTCCAACCGCCCTATGGAAAACTCAATGCAAAAAACGCGTTTTGGGACCCCCCTTTTTTCTCAGCCCCTCCTTGACGAAACCCCACCAAATTTTCAGGGGCTGCTCAGAAACAAAATGTGCCATTTTCCTGAAAATTTCAGCCGATTCCGTCCACAAACGCCAAAGTTATTAGGCATAGAATTTTCAGAAATCCCATAGGGAAAAAATCCTAACTATATATACCTACTGGCGACCGCCAGTAGGTAATATATATATATATATATATATATATATATATATATATATATATATATATATATATATATATATATATATATGTCAGGCTGAAATGCGTCTGCCCAGCGTTTCACCGTATTTTACAGGACTGTGTGACCTTAACCTGGAGAGTAATAATCTGGAGCTTCGCGCAACGCCTGTGCAGTTTGGTGGAGCGTGGAAAGACACAGCGTGACGCCACCCCCCCCGAAGGTCAAAGACACTCACCGGAGTCCGAGGCCGCATGGGGAAAAAGGAAGCAGCTGATTGCTGTTTGAAGAGGCTTGAGTTGATTCTGTCATCTTTACTCCTTGCTCAGACCGCCGGGGGAGAAGTGCTTTCTGTGGCCAGCAGACGTTGGAACACCACATGGTGTATGGGAGAGCTGCTCACTGTACCAGCATCCACTAACATCCACTAACAGGAAGCATGGAAAAGCCGGCATGGATCTGAGCAGGACTGACCAGGCTGGAAGTAGTTGAGGGCGGGCCAGAGTGTTTGTTCCAATGAGAGAACTCATCAGAGTCTTTAAAAACAAGCCCCTAATGAATTTGACCGGATAAGTGAAGCGGGCACTGAGGAAAGCCGTCAGGCTGAAACGTGTCTGCCCAGCATTTCACCGTATTTTACAGGACTGTGTGACCTTAGCCTGGAGAGTAATAAATTGAATTCAAGCCTCTGAGCATGTGTCGGACCCATTTTTTAATGGGGTTTGGTGTGTGTGTATATATATATATATATATATATATATATATATATATATATATATATATATATATATATATATATATATATATATAATGTAAAAAAAAATTGGGGGGGGTTGATTATTATTTTTGTCAATCTATGTTTGATTTTGGGTGCAATGATTTTCCAATTTTAACCATTCCCGGTTGGACCAGATCTTTTCTGTACCATATCTGACCCAGGTCCAGCTGAGTGATGGGTTTTGCCCATGGTTGTGTAATGATCCCTAAACAAGGTCTGTATCAAAACTACAGATCCGTAGTGAATACATGAACTGGCACTGGGCATAGGCACTTCCATGTACACCTGTCCCTCTAAGCAAAACTTACAAGCATTGATTAGTCCCCTACTACCTTCCTTATCTGTTAAGAGGCCTTAGCTTCTTCTACATGCAACTTTCTTTCTTAGCATACCTGAGCACGAAGATTGGAGTCATACACCTCACATACCATATACTGTTAGGTCTAGGTTATACACATTGGGGCCGATTCACAGAACTAACTTAGTACAAAATACTAAACTTACAACTTTTGGCATTCACATAAGGCATTTAGTAGTGTTAAGTTAGGATTTTGTCTTAAGTTAGGATTTTGTCCTTAATTAGGATTTTGTCCTAAATTAGGATTTTGTCTTAAGTTAGGATTTTCTCCTAAATTAGAATTTTGTCCTAAATTAGGATTTTGTTCTAAGTTAGGATTTTGTCCTAAATTAGAATTTTGTCTTAAGTTAGGAATTTGTCTTAAAGTAAACTTAAGACAAACTTAAGTTAAACTTAAGTTTAACTTAAAACAAGCTCCTAACTTAGGACAAAATCCTAAATTAGGACCAAATCCTAATTTAGGACAAAATCCTAACTCAGTACAAAATCTTAATTTAAGACAAAATCCTAATTTAGGACAAAATCTTAATTTAAGACAAAATCCTAACTTAAGACTACTAAATGCCTTCTGTGAATACCAAAAGTACTAAGTTTAGGATTTTGTTTTAAGTTAGTTCCGTGAATCGGGCCCACAGCTCTCTACCTAAATAAAGCTCTGCATCAAAAACACAGTACTTCAGTACAAGGAACATATGAAAAAACTGACAGTTTACTTTCAAATAGAACAATAAATTGATGAGGAATGTTTTTCCTAAATCTGGGATCTTCTGAATATAGAATAGTTGATATGTATTCTGAAGCAACAATCTGTACTAGCCAATCATAAAGACCTCTTTTTCCAGTTGGAAAGATGATATGATGTGTTTTATTTATAAAATGATATTTTTTTATTAATTATTGACTCTTGATATGTTAATTGTGAAAACATATAATTTTTCAAAACATATGTTTTCCATTGTGTCAGCCTTCTGTAGGTGTTTTACATCTTTCAAAATGCCTACTAAACAGCAAGAAGAAGATGAAACAACGCTACTGAAGGAATGGAAGTGATATTGCACCTGAAAATAGTGTAAAAGGAAGGCGACAGAAAACCACAGTATTGTAATAGAACGTAAACATTTCTTAGAAAATAATTAGTAAGAGCAAATTTTAAATAACATTGCAAGGAAGAAACAAGGGCAAGCTACATTAATAGTACATTCAACTCAATAATCTAAGCGCAGAGGATTGAGTGTAAGAAAAGGGACTCTAATGAAAGGAAGAAGAAATTCAAGGACCTAAAGCAAATGCTTCTCTGTCGAGTTGTGCACAAAATGCCTGGGATTATTTCCATACGTTTTTTAGGGAAGCTAATTTCAACATTCCAGGCATCAACTTTAAAACCCTTTGGGCCTGACTCACAAAGGTGAACTTAAACTTAAGTCTAACATTACTACACTTTTGGTTTTCGCAAAGATACGTTACTACTAGTATGTTCAGTTACTACTTGTAAAAGTACTAGTAGAAAAGTTACTAGTAGTAACTACCTTTGTGAACACCAAAAAGTAGTAAACAGAGATTTAAATCTAAGCTTACCTTTGTGCTTCAGGTCCCAACTGAATTATGCTCATTGGATCCTCTATGCAGGTATTTTAATCATAGATTTCATGCCATACTTCACTTTATCTGCAACAAAACAAATCCTCCTTTTGGTGAGGTCACTGACTACTTTTGGAGGAAAGAATACCAAGCTAAAGGTGCCCCCATTTGTTCACTTGCTCTGGGGTTTAAAGGTACAATATAATATGGAGCGGATACTGAGAAGTTAGTCCTATTAATCATTGAGAAGTACATAACATATGAGATTCCAATAAGAGCCTTGACGGAACTCCTTGGTAACAAGTGTGGCTAGTACTGTAGTCAGAGATACAGAACCAAAAGTGAATACAATGCCAACCATTGCTTTAGTTTCACAAGGCCTGTTATCACTAAAGGAAGAGTAAACAGTTTAGCATCTGCAGCCAGACCTTCCGTCAATCACTGACAAACCTTCTAAGAACACATACTATATTAAGAAAAGTAAGGCTTTGAAACATAATAATGACGAGAACCTTGTCATTTTGTCTATGTGAAGTGGAAATATGGAAATTCAGGGGCAGATCTACAAGGAAGTGCTGCAGCATGGCACCGCAAGCCCTTTGGCAGAGGGATGCAACATATTTACAAGAATATGTTGCATCTGTGGGCTTCCCCCTGTGCTGGCGCACAAAATGCAGCTATGCGCTGGCGTAGGCACCCTTGCACCATGGTGTAAGGATGCCTGCATCGTGGGGAGATTGTTTTTGTGCAGGAAGGGGAACCTTTCTGCACAAAAACAATCACTACAGGTATTTTACTCTTTCAATGCGTGCAGTAGAATGCAGCACATATTGAAAGAGGAAAAAATGAGGAGAAATTAAAACATTTCTCCTCGTTGCGCCTCACTACGCCACCTCTAAGGGGGCATAGCATTCAGACCCATCTCCAGATTAACGATTTCTCGTGAATCTGGAGATGTGTCTTGTCCATGGGTGTTGCGTGGGAACACCCACAGCAACACCCACAGAACGCCCCTTCAAAGCAAAGTGCTGCATGTGAAGGGGTCGTATTTAAACAAAACACCCAGTAACACAGCAGAAACACTTCATATGAACACCACACCAGTTTAGGAAAATAACACATCTTTATCTAAACCAAACAAGACCAAAAAGACAAAAATCCAACATGCATCAGCAAAGATATCACTTTTTAAAGGTATAAGCAATTCAGTGTATGGAACTCTATGGATACCTTGATTTTAGCACAAAGTACCTTTGATGCATCAAAATCTGAGATGAAAAACAGCCATAAAGGAGGGAAGCTTCAGAAAACACAAGTGATACATTGATTCTTGAGTCCCAGGGAAATGGAGGTGACAGTTCTGCTGCACAAAGGGGAAGTGGTGCGTCGATTCCTTACTGCGATGAGAGTCAATGCGTCAAATTCCGAAAGCCGCTCCATACTGCGGGGTGATGTGCTGGAAATTTGGTGCACAGGTGTGATGCATGGAAAATCCAGACTCGCTGGGGTCAATGAGATGGTGGCAAAAGAAGGGCTGCTTTGATTCTTCCAGCCGAGAGTAGGTGATGCGTTGAATCCTGCAGCCTCACAGCAGGGCCTGTGTCAGAATCGGAGTGGGAGCCTCAGACGTCAGAGACACAGGCTCTGGCCCCAGGCTGCGGTGATTCATCCAGCTTCCAACAGGTACAACTCCATTTTTTTCAGCCACACTGTGGTGATGCGTGGGTTTTTCAACTGCACAGCAAGCTTGCTGAGGAAAAAATGGCACTGAAGGGCGATGCTTGGATTTTGACTTCTTGAAGCGGCAGCAAAACTACCTCCAAGGGCACAGAACTGGAGTTGCCACCATTTGGCAGGTCAGAACTCCCAGCACAGGAGGAGCTGGAGATGAAGTCATTGATGGCCCTGAGATTTCCAATAGGAGGCAAGCACACAAAAGCTCTTGAAGGACCTTGATAAGCAGGATACAACAGTTTTGTCCAGTCTTTCCGCTGCCTAAGGCAGAAGCAGCAAGCAGCAGGCCAGGACAACATAACAACAGCAGAGTGGCAGTTATCCTCCTTCAGCTTCTCCAGTTCTTTTTCTTGGCAAAATCTCCTCTTGATCCGGAAGTGCTCTACAAATATGAGGTTCAAGGTCCAATACTTATACCCCTTTTTTCACCTTTGAATTAGGAACACTTCAAAGGATAGTCTTTGTAGAGCGCAGATTCTGCCTTGCCATGACCTGGTTCCAGACACACTATGGGGGGTAGAGGCATACATTGTGGGAAGACAGGCAAAACCCTAGTCAGGTGTCAGTGACAACTCATCCCACCACTCTAGCTCAGGACGGCCGATAAGCCTAGTTATGGGTGATCAGGATTTAAAAGCACACCTCAGCACCCTTTGTGTGGCTGTCTAGAGTGAATGCACAAACAACCCAACTGTAAGTCTAAACCAGACGTGGATTCCACAGGCAGGCAGAGGCATGGGATGGTAAAGAAAGAAAATGCCCAATTTTTAAAAGCGACATTTTCAGACACGCAATTTAAAAACCACCTTCTCAGAAAGATGTGTTTTTTAATTGTGAGTTCTGTGAACCCAAACTCCAAATCTCTATCTCTTCCCAATAGAAAGTTATACAATACAGCCCCAATTGAAAGTTATACAAGCAGCTCCAATGATAACTTAAGGGAGAGATAGCCCTTGCAATAGTGAAAAACGCAATTAGCAGTATTTTCACTATCAGGACAAGTAAAATACACCAGTCTTTCATATACACTGCACCCTGCCCAAACATCTACCTTGAGCCTACATTAGGGGTGCCTTACATGCAATAAAATGAAAGGTTTGGGCTGGCAAGTGGGTGCACTTTCCATGTCCACATGGCAGTTTAAAACTGCAGAGACACTGCAGTGACAGGACTGAAAAATGTTTGCAGGGCTACGCATGTGGGTGGCACAATCAGTGTTGCAGGCCAACTAGTAGCATTTGATTAACAGGTCTTGGGCACACACAGTTCACTTTACTAGTGACTTACCAGTAAATCAAATATCCCAACCATGGATAACCAATCACAATCTTATTTTACACAGGGAGCACTTGCACTTTAGCACTGATCAGCAGTGGTAAAGTACCCAAAGTTCAAACACCAGCAAAAACGAAGTCCAGCATACATTAAAAAATGCAGAAGGTAGAGGCTAAAAAACAAGGGAAACCACGCCAAGGATGCCAGGTCTAACACAACTCATGATCAAGAGTGACACTATTAGACAAAGAAGTGGTTTGCCCTAGTATCCCCACAGTGTCTGTGCTGTATACGCACAGAAAAAAAATAAAGTGGGAAGAATTGAAATATTTTCAATAAAAATGCCACAATCAATTATCATTGATATGTGTTATTTTATTCCTGGAGAACACTGATCAAACAAATGAATAAAGGTGTCAAACAAGAACTACTTAGTGTATTGTTCCGTTGATTCCTTGTTGCTTCCTCCTTTGTACAGAGAAAAGGTGATTGAAAGGTTTATAAAATGTCCAAACCACCTGAAGGCAGTCCATAGAACAATAAGGTAATGCGGAGACTATAAAGAGCTGACGGGGAGACCCTATTGCACAGTCTAAGAAGTGTTGTTACAGAACCTGATCCAACTGTTCACATCAAGTTTATATCCTTGCTACTGTCTACTTTAACTTGTTCCAGTAATCTTTCTCGTGGTTGGATTCAGTAGTCATAGGCGTCAACGAGTTTCGGTGGTAACGGAATAATAAATCCCATTTTCTTCAGGACAAAGATTGTATAGGAGATTGTAACCCCCCTCTTTGGAGAACCATGGGTGTGCCAAATCTAAGCGTGAAGGGGGAACATATAAAGATACATTTTTTATACCATAGCCCTTTAAGTAAACTAGCACCCTTATCAAGGCCATATCTTTAAATTAGTTCCAAGGTCCTGCGATATTCACATCATGTTGGTCATTTCCCTCCCTCCCATAGCATCTGTCAATACATTAATCAAATTTGGTGGGTTATAAGTAAAAAATGCCCTTTTCTTGCTCAAAACTGTTCTCATGCACAGTTAGTCTTTGCCCTTTTCTGCCTTTTTTCCCACCACTGTTGCCCCCGTAGACCCTCCCCCCCTGCGTGTTCCTGCTCCCGACTCCCAGCTACTCTCCCTCCCCCAACACCTATGTAATGGCGGGCGCTGCATAACAAGGTGAGCAAGACCTCTGACCTCCTGTTGAGAGTAACTGCTCTCCCCTCTCGCAGCTCCGTCCTTAAGGCACTGCCCCCAGTGCCTTCTAGTCACTCAGGTAGGTGTTCGAGACCCTCCTCCACCCACAGATTCCTGCCTGCGTCTCATCCCCAGAGATCCAGTGAAAGAGCCTGCTCTTCTCCTGGTCCACTCTGTCAGCCTGTTATGTCTCTTCTGTTTACTGCTGTCCTGTTTTTTTTCTGTTCTGTTTTTTCTGCCTTTGCCTTTTTTAACAATATTTTTCTTTTTGTTGATTTTCTGCCATGTTTTGACTTTTTTTCCTGCCTTTTTCCTCCTGTCCCAGCAGCCCCTTCCCGGTTGTGTTCCCACACCTGCCTCCCATCTGCTCTCCCTCCCCTGACCCCTACTTAATGGTGGCCGCTGTGCAGCCACACGCAGCAGGTGCACCACTAACTTGTCAAAGGGTGCCAAAGGCAAGCCCATCTGCGCACATCCATGACCTGACGGCGACCAGCGCCAGGGACTCTGGTCCCCAGAACCCCTGCCTCTACAACTCCAGCACTCTCCACGCACTCAACTCTGGATGCAGCAACTGCCAGCTCTTGATGCTGAGCAATTCCCAAGGCCGATTCTCCTGCCAACATGCTGCCACACCTCCACCCACCTCCGGACACAGAGAGCTACTGCCAACCCACCGGGCGCCAGAGCACTCAAAGCCCTAAGCTCCATCCTCCTCAACATACACTCCCTGCACAAACACAGAAGTTTGGGACCTCCTCAACACCTTCTCGCCCAATGTCGCCTTCCTCACAGACACCTGGACCAATGCCAGTTCTGCTCCAGACATTGCTAATGACATCCCGACAGATACAAGATCCTGAGGAGGCCTCACCATTGTCCACAAAGGCTCCCTCCGACTGACAATCTCCATCTCGAAGAACACCTTTTCCTCATGAAACACATCCACTTCCGGATCCAGTCCAACCCCAGAACAACACTCCGCGGAACATTCACCTACAGACCACCCGGGCCCCGCTACCCGTTCACCAAAACCGTCGCAGAGTACATCGCTTCACATGCACTCCCCTCCACAGACTACGTACTGCTCAGAGACTTGAATTTCCACCTAGACAAGCTCAGTGACCCCAACACCACTGCCCTGCTAGAGAATATTGCCAGTATTGGACTGAGGTGACTCGCCCCCACCCCCACCCACACTGTGGGACACAATCTCTACCCCATCTTCACCGGAGGAACAAACATTTGCTACAGTCAAACCACAGAACATCTCTGGACAGACCACCACTGACCTCATTTCTCTTTCTCGAAACCCACTGCACTCAAACTGAAGCCATGCCTCCCACACAAAAAAAGGAGCAAGATCACCAGAGAACACCTCACTGCCACCCACAGCCACACTCCTCCTCCTACCACCACAGACATCAAAACTGCAGCCACTGACTTTCACCAATGGATTCAAACTGTGCCAACACTCTCGCCCTACTCCAGACCTCAGTCAGATGACACAACACGAAAGTCTCCTGGTTCACCATGGACCTCCCAGAATCCAATCGCTCATGTCGACGACTGGAGAAGGAATGGAGAAACAGCAAAACCCTGGAAGCACGCACCACCTACAGGGCTGCAACCACGACACTCCAGCAACTCATCAGCTCAACGAAGAGAAACTTCATTCTGGACAGAATCCTCTCCAACACCCACAATTTCAAGGAACTCCTCACCATCATACAATAATTCACAATACGCCACAGTGAAATCACTGACATCCCCCCTCCCTCCCAGGACCTCTGCAACAAACTCAGCTCCTTCTTCAACCTCAGGTTCAGGACACGGGATGACAACTTCAAAGACCAATACCACAGTACTGACTCTTCACCAGTGATGCCACACAGCTTACCCTCCTCACCTGGTCCCCTGTCCCAACAGAAGACATCGCAAAGACTATGATAAGCATCCACTGCAGAGTACCCACTATCCCCTGCCTACTGCACATCTTCCACAGGACCGCCTCTGCCCTTACACCAAAGTTATGACAGACAATCAACTGCGCCCTCGATACAGGCACTTTCGCCAAGACCTGGAAACGCGCCAAAGTCAAACCCCTCCTCAAGAATCCCTCCATGTACTTGACTGACCTCAAGAACTACAGGCCCATCCCTCTCCTCCCCTTCGCCGCCAAAGCGTTAGAGAAAATTGTCAACACCCAGATAACACACTTCATAGAAACAAACTACACCCACAACTCATCTCAATCCAGATTCCACAGCAACCACATCACCAAGACTGCCCATATAGCTGCCACTGACAACATCCGCACCCTCCTCGATCAAAGCCACACTGCAGCCCTCATACTACTAGACCTCTCAGCAGCCTTCAACATCATCTCCCACCCCACACTGACCACCAGGCTCCACAACGCCGGCATGGAGAGAACTGCCTTAGACTGTATTCAATCTTTTCTCTCTGGCAGAACACAAAGAATGAGACTCCCACTCTCCCTCTCTAAACCCACAGAGATTAGATATGGATTACCCCAAGGATCCTCCCTCATCCCCACGCTCTTCAACATCTACATGGTCCCCCTTGCAACCATTGTCAGGAAACATAGACTTACCATAGTATCTTATGCTGATGGCACACAGCTCATCCTCTCCCTCACAAAGGAAACCAACATCATCAGGCACAGCTGCATCCTGGATGAGCAGCAGCTGTCTAAAGCTCAACCCAGAGAAAACAGAAGTCCTCATCCTCGTATCCACCCCCACTGCATGGGATGACAACTGGTGGCCCCCGTCCTCGGAAACCCAACCACCCGCCTTGGACCACACCCGCAACCTTGGCAACATACTTGATCCCTCACTCTCGACAAACCACCAGATCAAGGCTGTGTCCTCCACATGCTTCAACACCTTCTGCATACTCCAGAAGACCTTCAAATGGATCTCCCCCAACTCCAGGCAGTCCGTCTCCCATGCATTCATCCATTCATCACCAGCAGGCTGGACTATGGAAACAGCCTCTATGCCAGAATCAACACAACTCTCACAAACTCCAGACAGTCCAGAATGCCGCAGCCAATCTCTTCCTCAGCGTCCTACAACATGACACAGCACCTCTGCGACCTCCACTGGCTCCCCGTCAAAAAATAGAGTAACCTTCAAACTTCTCACACATGCCTACAAAGCACTCCATTTCACCAGACCCCAATACCTCAACAAAAGAATCTCGTTCCACGCCCCCAAGAGAAACCTATGCTCTGCGATCTAGCCCTTGCCGAGGTCCCCCACATCAACAGAGCCAGAACAGGGGCATATCCTTTTCCCACATCGTGGGCAAGCCCTGGAACAGACTCCCCCTCAGCATCAGACGAAGCCCTACACTGCAAATCTTCTGAAAGGACCTCAAGACCTGGCTCTTCGGATGATCTCTGAGCTGCCCGAGCCCTCCCCATTACCTTGAGACCCTCGCAGGTGAGTACTGCCCTCTATAAATCCCTCATTGATTGATTGACTGATTGATTATTGTCTCTGTTTTTCAATTGTGTCTTAATTAGTTTTAATGTATTTCCCAAACTCTTTTTAATGTGTATACATTAGTCTCAATGTATGCAATGATGTTAGACCTGGCATCCTTCGCATGGTTTCCCAGACTTTTTGCCTTCAGACCTCCTGTTTTTGCTGACTTTGTTTTTGCTGGCCCTAGAACTCTGGGCAATGCTAACCAGTACTAAAGTGCATGGGCTCTCTGCTTAAAGATATTAACATTGGCTTATCTGCAATTGACATATTTAATTTACTTATAAGTCCCTAATAAAGTGCACAACATGTGCCCAGGTCCTATACATGAAATGCTACTATTGGGCCTGTAGCAGTGATTTTAACACCCACTTCAGTAGCCCTTTAAACATGTCTCTGGCCTGCCATTTCAAAGCCCGTGTGTACAGTTTTAAACTCCTCTTGCCAGGCCCAAACCTTTGCTTTTAAAACACATGTCATCCCAAAACTAGGCCCTGGACAGCTCAAGGGCAAGGTCCAATGTGTTTAAAAGTTAGGACATGCACTTTTACGTTTTACATGTCCTAGTTGTGCAAAACTTGTATATTCGCTTTTCAGTAGTGCAAGGCCTATCTCTCCCATAGGTTAACATTGGGGTTATATTTTTACATCTTATAAGTGTAATTTCCAATTGGGAAGGAATGGGACCACAAGTCTGGTTTCTCTGGAATCACAATTTAAAATTGCAACTTATGATTTTAAAATGTAATTCTGAAATTGCCCCTTTTTAGAAGGTTGGCATGTTATTACCTTAGCCATTTGGTTCCTTCTGCTTGTTTCTGAATACATGTCTGGGGTGGGTGACAGCTTGGCTTCATGCAGTCCCTCTAAACAGCCACACACAAAGGGAGCTTAGGTGTAACTGATCGGCCACCCACATCCAAATGGACCATACTGGGCAGGATGAGAGAGGGGAGATGGAACTTATACCTGAATAGGCTGTGCCCTGCCCCCAAGCAAAAACCTGTATTTTTATTTATTTATTTATTTGCTTATTAAGCGCCTGAGTCAATTCCCGAAGGGATATCTCTGCGCTGTTGCTTACATTGGACAGTTTACTGTGTGATTTGAAGCTGTGGGAGGGAGTTTTGATTAATTTTATGGCAGGGTAAAGAGGTAAGTTTTAAGTTTTTTCCTGAATGGTTCAAGATTCCTGATCTGTTTCAGTTCAGAGGGTAGGGAATTCCAGAGGATAGGTCCTTTGTAAGACAGGGCTCGACCTCCCTGTCTGGCTCTTCTTATCTTTGGGACCTGTAGCAGTTGATGGTTGCTTGAACGTAGTGTACGTCCAGGGATGTATGGTACAAATTTTTCTTTTAGGTATTTGGGGCTTGTACCAAACAGGCATCTGTGTATCATGCTACAGATTTTAAATTTGATGCGCTGCTTTACTGGCAGCCAGTGAAGTTGGCGAAGTAGAGGGCGGGAAGGCGTTCTGGGAGGGGCATTGAGAGCCAGTCTAGCTGCCGTATTTTGGACAACCTGAAGTTTATCCAGCTGTTCCTCATTTACCGATAAATATAGTCCGTTGCAGTAGTCCATTCTGCTTATTATAAGGGTTTGGATGAGTGTTTTTCTATGATGGTCTGGCAGAAATGGAAAGACGAGTCGCAATAGTCCCACCACATGGAGGCAAGCACCTGCCACTTGAGTGGTGTGCTCCTTAAGCAGGAGCGCCTGGTCTAGTTTGACACCGAGGTTTTTTGCTATTGGTTTGGAGTTGGGAACAGGGCCTAACTCCAGGGGCCACCATTCTGGGGACCATAGAAGAGTCTCCCCCCCAAACAGCATGACCTCGATTTTGGACACATTGCATTGGAGGAAATTTTGAGCTATCCAATGCGCTACTGCTCTCATCCCATCCGCAAATGATGACTGAATTGCTGGTGTGAGAGTTTGAAAGGGAAACAAAACACGCCTCTGTAGTGAGTCTGGAGCCAGGACAGGAAGGGCAGGAACTCTGTGCACTTTAACGGCCTCTCTTTGAAGTCTCCCCCATTTCTAACACACAACTGTGTATCAATACTGGACACATGACTTGGGGTTGGCGGAATTAGCGTAATCCCGATACGCAAATCTCTGCGAAATGGTAAAAAATCTCAGCGAACATGCAGAAATTCGGCAAACACTTGTTTGCGATGCTTTTTTACTGTTTGCAATCGCTGTTTGCGAGCTCGGGGAGAAATATCTTGCAAACACTCATTTGTGAACGCAAACAAGCAAAAAATTTCGCTAAGTCGCAGAAAGCAGAATTTTGGGCAATTTCGCGTTCTCCGCGGAACGCGAAATTACCCAAACTCCGCAAATTCCGCGAGTGGAACGGAATTTACCGTCCAGGCCTACACATGACACCACCAACACAGTACACTTTTGGACCTGTGGATACTGTGTCAGGAAGGAGGACTGCTGTGCTGAAGAGTCTGTCAGT
>NW_028251010.1:0-27474 GCF_964263255.1 Lissotriton vulgaris | reverse complement strand
AATGTAAGCATATATATTTCCTTACACATTTATTCAGACAGGCATATATGTATAGTATGTGTGCATGTGTGTGTGTGTATATATATATATATAATATATATATATATATATATATATATATATATATATATATATATATATATATATATATATATATATATATATATATATATATATATATATATATATATATATATATATATATATATTCACTGAAAAAAAGATAGGTTTCAGGGGCGTTATAGTTGGACATTTCACTCATACAAAGCCATAGAAATTCCCCCGTTATAGTTAGTTCAGATAACTATAACTCGCAAGCCGCAATGCACTGCTGATGACGTTACATATTACATCACTTATGACATGATCAGTTTCATCACTCATGACATGAATTTCTATGGTTTTGTACGAGTGAAATGTCCAACTAGCTAAAACGCCCCTGAAACCTATGGTTTTTTCAGTGAATTTCTAAGGTTTTGTAAATGCTAATTTCCAACTATAACGTGACTGAAACCTATGGTTTTTAGGTGAATTTCAAAGGTTTTTTAAATGCTAGATTCTAACTATGCCTACAGAGGTAGGACATGTGAAGAAAGAAGAAAAAAACGCACAGAAAGAAGAAAAAGAAATGTAGAAAGAAGCAACAGAAGTCCTCAAAGACGAAGGAAAGTGCTGGAACAAGCAAGACATGTGCAGAAAGAACCAACAGAGTAGCAGAAAGAGACCTTGTTGCAAAATCACCCTGTACACTCAACTTTTTCAGATGAGTGCTGGTGGACTCTGACTAACCAGTCCTAGAGCCAGTGCTATGCTAAAAGACACTTAGAATACAGTGAAAACTCCTACATACACTAGGAACACTATGCATTGGGGTACCCCTGTGATTACCATAGCCTCCCCTGTAAGCCCCTAGTATATAATAGGGCAGGGGGATTAAAACTACCTCTCAAAACGTGCCACAGTGCACGTTTGCACACTGCTGAAGGAAGGGGGGCCTGAGGTGACATGTGCAAAAACGCCCTGTGGCCGTTTTAATTGTAGTGACAAAGTCCCCTTGAATCGTGAGTGTCCCTTGGGTCCAACTAGCCCACCAGGTATCTCCAATTAGCGCCACAGAGGTGTGTCACAGAGAGGGTTAAAAAGGGGCACGGCCTGGCACTCACTGGAAGCACCTGGTGGGCTAGTTAGCCCCAAGGGGCCCTAAGGATAGAAGGGGAATTATTTCCCCAACTTAAAACGCGCTACAGGGCATGTTTGCACACGTCACCTGAGGCCCGTCCCCTCCCTTCCCCACTGTATAAACCTACCCTGTGGCCGTTTTAAGTTGGGAGATTATGTCCCCTTGAATCCTGAGGGTCCCTAGGGTCAAACTAGCCCACTAGTTACCTCCAGTAAGCGCCGTTGCAGAGAGGTGTAAAAAAGGGGCACGGCCTTGACCACCTCTCTGCAACGCAGTGCAGTGGCGCTTACTGGAAGCGCCTGGTGGACTAGTTGGCCTCCAGGGGCCCTCAGGATTGAAGGGGAATTATTTCCTCAACCTAAAACGCGCCACAGGGCGTGTTTGCACACGTCACCTCAAACCCCTACCCTCCCTTCTACACTGTGTAAACACACCCTGTGGCCGTTTTAAGTTGGGAGATTTAACCCCCTTAAGTCCTGAGGGTCCCTAGGGTCCAAGTAGCCCTTTAGGTACCTCCAGTAAGTGCCACAGAGTTGCTTGCTGAGAGGTGTAAAAAAGGGGCATGGCCTCTGAACAGCTCTCTGCAATGCAGCTCTATGGTGCATACTGGAGGTACCTGGTGGGCTAGTTGGCCCTCAGGGACTCTCAGTATTGAAGGGGAATTAATTTCCCAACTTACAACTCACCAGGGGGCGTGTTTGCACAATGGTGAAGGAAGGGGGCGGGGTCTGAGGTGACATCTGCAAACACGCTCTGTGGCGCATTTTAAGTTGGAAAATTATTTCCTCTTCAATCCAGAGGGTCCCTGGGGGCCAACTAGCCCACCAGGTACCTCCAGTATGTGCCGGAGAGCTGGGCTGCAGAGAGGTGTTCAGAGGCCATGCCCCTTTTTACAACACTCTGCAACGCAGCTCTGTGGCTCTCCTTGGAGGTATCATTTCACAAGGCTCCAGGGGTGGCGGTACCCGGGGCTTAGGAACATTTTTAAAACAAGCCCCGGGGAGTGGCAGTCCCCGCTGCTGAGGGTGCCCGTTAGCCTCCTGCAAATATTTTAGATAAGCCCCGGGGGTGCAGACCCCGGGGCTTGGGGGTGCCTATGAGCCCCCCCACACATTAAATTCAAAATCCCAGGGGGGTGGTGGTCCCCGGGGCTGGGGGGCCCCTTTGGGCTCATTACAATACAAAGATTTCTCCCTGGGTTAGTCCCACCCGGAGGCTAAATATTAACAAAGCGCTGGAGTCCGACCTTTCTTTTCTTTTTTCGCGGCCTGATCCGCGGATCCTCCGCGCATCCGCGATTTTTTTTTCTTTTTAAAAAAAATATTTTTGGGGGGCCTTGGGGGTCCTTCTGGGACCTCCTACGCAGGCCTAGGGGATCAGGATGTTTCTACCCTTCCCCCTTTTCTTGTTTGTCTCATTTGCTTTTCTGTTTTCTTGTGCCTCGATTCTACCGAGGCACAAGATGGCTGCCAACACTGGAGTGTTGACAGCCAATTAGAATACAGCTTGTGGTCGGGAGGGTCCGGGGATCCACCGCTGACATTGATATCACTATTTATTTACATTTGATTTTCTCAGCAACTACTGAAGAATTTACACCATTTAACAAAAAGAGTTCTTTCTGAACCAAGGGCTACCTTTTTGCCAAATTTGCTGTAATTCCGTTTAGCAGTTAGGACTGTAGCTGCGGCTAAAGCTTCCTATGCAAAACTGCATGGGGAAAACATGTTTTGGAACCCTCCTTTTTTCTCGGCCCCCGTTTGTTGAATCACCGCGAAACTTTCAAGATAGGAGCGGACCGGAGCGGGCCACAGGTTTTTAAAATTTCTTGAAGTTTCGTCAATTGGCGCCAAAGTTATTGGGAATAGAATGTAGCGATTTTCCTATGGTACCTAGGTCCCAACTATAACTACCTACTGGCGACTACTAGATAATATTTCATTATCAAAGAAGGCTAAACGCTAGATCATTTATCATCAAAGAAGGCTAAACGCTGAAACGCGTCTGGTAACTTGAAGCTGTGAGTTCGTAATAAATCTTTGAACTAACCCCTTGAGAGTGCTGTCATTTCTTCAAAAATACAGAGTAAGTGCGAGCGCTAATCCATTGCGGGAGACACCGCCCACGGGAGCACCCGTCCCGGGAGTGCGTGGGACTGGGTGTAACCACGAGGAGCTTGAATATATATATATATATATATATATATATATATATATATATATATATATATATATATATATATATATATATATATATATATATATATATATATTACCTACTGGCTATCGCCAGTAGGTATATATAGTTAGAATTTTTTCCCTATGGGACTTTTGAAAATTCTATGTCTAATAACTTTGGCGTTTGTGGACGGAATCGGCTGAAATTTTCAGGAAAATGGCACATTTTGTTTCTGAGCAGCCCCTGAAAATTTGGTGGGGTTTCGTCAAGGGGGGGCTGAGAAAAAAGGGGGGTCCCAAAACGCGTTTTTCCCATTCATTTTTCCATAGGGCGGTTGGACTCACTTTTAGCTCGAACGGCTGAATGCATTTGCACGAAACTTGGCAAAATTGTAGGGACTGTTAGCCCGATGTGCCTTTGCTAGGTCTCAATATATGTGCTCCAGTAGTTTTTGAGAAATTAACGTTCAAACCAAGATATATATCTGTAACAGCGCTCTGGGCAGCGATCCGGTCCGCTTACTTTTCGCTTATCGGAACTTTGCGCGCAGAAAGCTGATTGGCTCTCCGGTGTCTGTCAACATTCTAAACAGTCCGGAGCGGACGCCATCTTGTCTCTCGGTAGGATCGAGAGAGAAGAAGAGGTGGAAAACGAAGGGGGAATTTAATGAAAGGGGGCAAGGTATCCCCCTCTTGACCCCCTAGGAATGTTGTTGGGGTTATTAAAGGGTCCCGTGGGGAAAATAAAAAAAAAATGATTTTTCACGGTAGAAGCGCGGCCGCGAACTGGTAGCGAAACGGGAATTCGCCATTTTGTGCTTCGTAAATTAAATTACTAGTTATAAGTGGGTGCGGGAGACGTATCCTAATCCCCTATGTTTCCTGAGGGTGGGTGAGGAGGCTGATATATGTTGATACATCTCTTCCAGCGGCTGTGCGTGAGCTTTTTTTTTTTTTTTGCTGCGTGACAGTCCGGAGCGGCCGCCATCTTGTCTCTCGGTAGGATCGAGAGAGAAGAAAAGGTGAAAAACTAAGGGGGAATTTAATGAAAGGGGGCAAGGTATCCCCCTCTTGACCCCCTAGGAATGTTGTTGGGGTTATTAAAGGGTCCCGTGGGGAAAATAAAAAAAAAATGATTTTTCACGGTAGAAGCGCTTCACGGGCCGCGAACTGGGCCGCAAACTGGTAGCGAAACGGGAATTCGCCATTTTGTGCTTCGTTAATTAAAGTACTAGGTATAAGGGGGTGCGGGAGACATATCCTAATCCCCTATGTTTCCTGAGGGTGGCTGAGGAGGCTGATATATGTTGATACATCTCTTCCAGCGGCTGCGCCATCTTGCCTTTTTTCGAATGCCACAATTTTGTCGTGCACGGCAGCCATTTTAGATGCCAGGCTGGTTCCAGGCTATCACCTAACCCTGCGGATGTAGTTTATGGCCCCAGCTGTAGAGAATTCAGACATGCCAATCCTCCTGATTCAGGCGTGTGAGTACTGATTTCAGTGCTAGTCTCCCGCCTCCCGATTTCTGCAAGCAAAAACCCGGGGGCATATTACGAACAACTAGCGATAATTTTTGTCTCTAACTTGTTTAGAGACAAAAATTATCGCCGCACATCGGCGATTTTTATCGCAGATAAACCTTGCTATTATCGCAGAAAAGTCAGCGATATTCATGTATTATCGACCTAATGCTCTTAGCCATGTTATCCACCTCCCATTGGATAACATGGCTAAGAACTGCTCAGGGCAGGTGTTAGATTTTGGAGATATTCGCGCTTAGCGCGAATATCTCCAAAAGTTGGTAATAAAAGGTAGCGATGTTAGGGACTGTTTCCAGTCGCTAACATCTTGGCACGCCACTTTGCATGTCATTAGTGATAAGTATCACTGACATGCAAAGCGGGGCCCAAGATGGTCGCTATCTCCTTTTAGCTGTCACTAACTGGTGTTAGCGACAGCTTGATAATAGGGAAATAATTTTATCTCCGCTTTCATGGTTTTTAAAGCCAAAAAAGCGGAGATAAACCCCCTTGATAATATGCCCCACGATTCCTTGGGGGTTTCAGCTGACAGGGCTTGGTATTGTGT
Organism: Lissotriton vulgaris; assembly: GCF_964263255.1. Classification (NCBI taxonomy): domain Eukaryota; kingdom Metazoa; phylum Chordata; class Amphibia; order Caudata; family Salamandridae; genus Lissotriton; species Lissotriton vulgaris. Next base: position 22,026 of record NW_028251010.1, on the reverse strand, counting down.
TACATGGTAATTTTTCCATGAAACGTCAGAGGGTCGATGCAGGGGTTCTAGAAGAGGTGATAAACCATTTAAGCCTCATGAACAAGCGCATGGTCTTTTAAAGATTTGTGAAGTACTCGGGGCGGCGGTGTGTGTGTGCCCTCTTTCAGGAGCGGGCGGGGGGGCACTGCCAGCAACTTGCTAGGTCAGGTAGTGTTCAACACGTGCATCACCCTTTCTCTGCCTGCTATTGCGCTCCATGCTTCGGAAAGGTAAGAAAAAGAACGTGCATTTGAGTTTGAAATGTCCGATCCTGCAGCAGCACACTTCCAAAGCCCACACATGACAATAACCCGATTCAAGGCCCCATTCACCCGTTTTTAAAAAAATAGATAACACTCCAACAAAGTAAGGTTATAAAACTTTATTAACTACTAACTTTAACAAACGGAACAAAAACTAAAAACATTTAAACATTTCTCAACACAAAAAGCAACAATGGTTAGAAGCTGTCTTTTGTGCGAATAGTCCCAAGGCAGCACAACGTGCAGAGTTCTGGACGGCACCCAGGTGATGTCGCCTGGGTGCCGCACTGGTTTAGGGATCCTACAATGCTGCTCCGAAAATTGGCGTGGGGCGTCCCGGGTGGGGCGGGGGGAGGCCTCGTCAGTAGCGGTCTGTTGTGCGAATAGTCCCAAGGCAGCACAACGTGCAGAGTTCTGGACGGCACCCAGGTGATGTCGCCTGGGTGCCGCACTGGTTTAGGGATCCTACAATGCAGCACAGAAAAACAGCGTGGGGCGTCCCGGGTGGTGCGGGGGGAGGCCTCGTCAGTAGCGGTCTGTGTCCAGTGTCACATGGCTGACACAACATGTACGACAGGCACCCAGGTGATGTCCAGTAAACTGCCGCACTGGTTTTGGTATCCTGCAATGCTGCTCCGAAAATTGGCGTGCGGCGGCCCGGGGGGGGGGCGTGGGGGAGCTGGCGTGAACGGGCCTCCCCAGGTGGCGGCCATCTAGCTGAGTTGCGCTCGCTCTTGCGGCCACAGCGTTTCGCTCACCATGTTGTTGAGTTGCTCCCACTCTTGCAGTGCAGCGATAGGCGGCTGCCACATGGCTCTTAAAATGGCGGACGGCTCCTCGGTTTTGGGCCTGGTCCACTGAAATGGCCCTGGGACACTTTGGAACTCGGACGCTTGCCTGCTAGGGCTTGGGCTCCATTCTCGAAAAGCGTCTCCTCAGCCGTGAAGATTGTATAAAAGTCTTGGGGGCCCCCGACTCCCGCAGGCTTCCGGTGGGGAGCGGCTGCCATGATTGCTCGCGGAATGACCACGACGGAGCCACGAGATGGTGGTGCTCTCATGCTGACGCCAGCTTCAGTCTGAATGATCCAGAAACAAGGTGGGGCTTTCATCGTTTGGGAAAAAAAAATGTTCTAAACCAATGAAAAGTGTTATTTTTAGGTCATATGACCAAGCCTTCCATCTTTAGGAAACCAAAAGTAAAATGAACCAATGAAAAGTTTTATAAACAAGTCACATGACCTGTTATGCGACATAGGGCTACAAAAAGCGTAGAAAATCCGTTGGCACGTGAGGCGGCGTCAGTAGCGGACCGATGTGCGAATAGGCCGAAGGCAGCACAACGCGCCGAGATCCGGATGGCACCGAGGTGGTGTCCAGCAAATTGCCGCACTGGTGTGGCCATCCTACAATGCTGCGCCGAAAGACGGCGTGTCCAGCTGAATTGCGGTCACTGTTGCGGTACAGTGACTCGAACGCGCCGAGATCCGGATGGCACCGAGGTGGTGTCCAGCAAATTGCCGCACTGGTGTGGCCATCCTACAATGCTGCGCCGAAAGACGGCGTGTCCAGCTGAATTGCGGTCACTGTTGCGGTACAGTGACTCGAACGCGCCGAGATCCGGATGGCGCCGAGGTGGTGTCCAGCAAATTGCCGTACTGGTGTGGCCATCCTACAATGCTGCGCCGAAAGACGGCGTGTTCTGCTGAGTTCCGGTCACTCTTCCGGCACAGTGACTCGAACGCGCTGAGATCCGGATGGCACCGAGGTGGTGTCCAGCAAGTGGCTGCACTGGTGTGGCCATCCTACAATGCTGCGCCGAAAGTCGGCGTGGGGTGCCCCGTTGGCTTATGAGGTGATGTCAGTAGTGGACTGATGTGTGAATAGGTCGGAACCAGCACAAGGCGCCAAGATCCGAATGGCAAGTCCTGGATGTTGAGTGCCTCAGTTGAGATTTCTGAGCAGTGCTTGTAGGACTGTCTGAAGCTTATTTGCACCTGCTGCAGCTTCACTAGGTCCGGCGGAACTTTTTGCCTTTTCCTTTCTGCTTCTTTTCCTACAATGCGTTTCATCTGAAGACACGACCAGGTCCCTGAATGTGTGCAGGGGGACGCTATTGATTGAATGAACGCGCCGAGATCTGGATGGCACCGAGGTGGTGTCCAGCAAATTGCCGCACTGGTGTGGCCATCCTACAATGCTGCGCCGAAAGTCGGCGTGGGGTGCCCCGTTGGTTTATGAGGTGATGTCAGTAGCGGACCGATGTGTGAATAGGTCGGAACCAGCACAAGGCGCCCTGCACTGTTGAGCCTTTTTCAATGTCTGTTTTTTGTTGTTTCCCCTCCATCAAAAACAAAACAAAAATACAAGGCGCCAAGATCCGAATGGCAAGTCCTGGATGTTGAGTGCCTCAGTTGAGAGTTCTGAGCAGTGCTTGTAAGACTGTCTGAAGCTTATTTGCACCTGCTGCAGCTTCACTAGGTCCGGCGGAACTTTTTTCCTTTTCCTTTCTGCTTCTTTTCCTACAATGCGTTTCATCTGAAGACACGACCAGGTCCTTGAATGTGTGCAGGGGGACGCTATTGATTGAATGAAAATGGCGGCTTGACACAAAGCTGACTCAAGCGTTACTGTTGGTGCTATACAGACAAAAATTGGTTTTCAGTTTGTACATTCTTCAGGTTTTTTTTTTCCATCCAAGTCTGATTGAGAGTTTGTAGAAAAATGGCTTCAGATTTTCCACATACTACTCTTCAACATTCTTCCTAAATGTAACAATGTGAAACTCACTAGGAGAACGGCTGTTTCTGTTTCCTTTCAAAATGCTGCCACCAATATTTTCTGAATGGAAGACACCATCTTGTAGCATAAAGGGCCGAAAGGGGTTCTGGTCTGGCCGATGGTTGGTGGAGACATTTTGACTATATCTTGGACCTGCCCGGCCTCGCCCAAAATGGCGCCGGTATAAATGGGACTCGTAACTCTTTGCCCGCAAATGTATATCTAGAAAATGTTATTGTAAGTGGCCCTGTCGTATTTTAATTACAAAATGTACGTCCACCGATTCCGCAACTGTTAGACACCTTTGTTCTTGTCACCTAATGGCCCGCTCGTTACGTTCTTCTACAGTGTAAATGTCTCCTCATCATATACGATTTCAGTTTGCTCCGTGGCCGGCCCACGTGGTTATAGGCCCGTATTTGTATACTGACATTTTCACAATAAAGGTTTTTAAAACAAAACACGGTAGTAGTATTTTCATTTGTAAAGTTTTTACTTTTAGTGACTGTTTTCGAATCAGTAAAAGGCAAGTGAAATAAAGCAGTCCAATTACATGACGGATAAAAGGTATAATATGTAGGAACGCAGTAAAGATAAATGGTCAAGGGCAGTTGTGTTTTTCATGTCTGCAACATAAAGTGATCGATAAGAATCTGATAATCAGGCGTATCGGCGACTAAGACAGCAGGCCGAATCTCTTTTACTCAACGGCTCCGTCATGGAAGGAAGAAACGCCCTTTTTCTCGAAAAAGGAATATATTTTACTTGCAAGACAGTTGTAAATTTTCCGGGAAAGTACATTAGCCTGGAATATTATAACATATGTTTGAAAAAAAAATATTGTTCGAAAATAATAAAAAGCGTAATTTTTAGGTCATATGACCAAGCTTTTCATCATTAAATTAACAAAAGTAAAATGAACCAATGAAAAGTTTTATTAACAAGTCACATGACCTGTTATGCTTACGTTACGCGCTGCGCGCCGCGCCTCGGATCACTTCCGGGTGCGCTAACGCGGCGTGTCATAAAACGCATTACGCGACAACGTAGGTCAAGAATATAGTCTAAATGTCTCCACCAACCAGCGTTCAGAACACAACCCCTTTCAGCAGTCCAAAAAGTTCTGTTAAATGACAACAGAGGGGACAGGCAACAAGAACCATCAGTCAAAGAGGGGAGGGCAAGTTCTTCTCTTCCGGGTCATGTTGGGGCGCTACCGGAACTGATCGAATTGGTAGTCTACAGTGTTTCTGGATGTTTCAGACTAAAGCTGGCGTCAGCATGAGACCACTACCATCTCGTAGCTCCGTCGTGGCCATTCCACGAGCAATCATGGCAGCCGCTCCCCACCAGAAGCCTGCGGGAGTCGGAGGCCCCCAAGACTTTTGTAGAATCTTCACGGCTGAGGGGACGCTTTTCGAGAATGGGACCCAAGCCCTAGCAGACAAGCGTCCGAGTTCCAAGGTGTCCCAGGGCCATTTTAGTGGACCAGGCCCAAAACCGAAGAGCCGGCCGCCATTTTGAGAGTCCTGTGGCAGCCGCCTATCGCTGCACCGCAAGAGCGGGCGCATCTCAACTACATGGTGAGCGAGACGCTGTAGTCGCAAGAGCGGGCGGAAAACAGCTGAATGGCGGAAGAGGCACAGTGTAGCAAAAGCGGGCGGAATGGCAACTAAAACGATAAAGGGGCGCCCCACTACAGCTTGTCTTCAGGTCAAACGGATTGTGGGACAAGGTCCAGAATTGAAGAGTCATCAAAAGGCAAAAAGTTCCGCCGGACCCCGGGAGCCGGCCGCCTATGTCGGGGGCGATCTCAGGCTACACCAGTGCTATAAGACTTGGGGAGGGTGTCGGAGCCAAGCGTCTTCTCCGAGTCCATGGCCATCACACCGCCCCTCAGGGGCCTCCGTCAAGCTGTTTAGGAAGGTAACATATCACATTGTTTTCTAATGCAGTCAGGTCCACAAACAACACTCACTTACTTTGAGAATAGTGAAGCTGCAGTAGGTGGAAATAAGCTTCAGACAGTGTTACAAGCACTGCTCAGAACTCTTAACTATGGCACCCAACATCCAGAACTTATGCTATTTGAGAATGGTAGTGACATCGAAGCATCTCAGGGACCAAAACCATTAACGTACTTTCACGTATGAAAATCTTACTTGGGGAGGGGGCAGGAGCGAAGCGCCCCCTCCCAGTCAGCGCCACCACACCGTATGTTGAAAATCTGAAGCCATCGTTCTACAAAGTCAACCAAACTTGGATTGAAAAATCTAGAAAAATGTACAAACTGAAAACCAGTTTTGGTCTGCATAGCATCAGTAACAACGCTTGAGTCAGCTTTGTGTCAAGCCGCCATTTTGATTCAACAAAGCACAGGCATTGAAAAAGGCTGAAATTCAGAACTCTAAACTATGGCACCCAACATCCAGGAGCTTGCTATCCGGATCTTGGAGCCTTGTGCTGTTTTCGATCTATTCACACATCGGTCCACTACTGACATCATCTTATAAACCAACGTTATGTAAATAGTTTTTTAATAAAATGTTTTACCCTGTTTCTTTGCTGGTGTGTTGTCTATATTTTTAATATTTGCATAGGGTTTGTCGTTATTTTGTGCGGGATGGGTGATGGAGCCGAGCTGTCTTGCAGCCCTCATGGTGTGGAGCTCAGTTCATCTCACTATTTTCGTATTTCTCAAGAAGGGTTGTTCCTAATATTTCTATTTTAGCGAGGTCAAAAAGAGATCCAATTAGTGGCCTACTGATTTTGCTCGATTACTTTTATTTTTTTACACGATTTTTCACTATCTGCAAAGACTAAACAGAGTATTGCGACTTTGTGCTTGTTTGTAAATAGAGAATGATCCAAAGAGAACCAATTCTAAAACAGTAAATGCTTGGACAACAATCAATCAAATGGAGAGACAAGGAGGCACGACGGATTACAACGGGGGTAAAGGCCTGCGTTAACTACCCTTCAGTATCTGCAAAGAGAGAGTACTACTAAGGCAAAAGAGGGGAGGGGGGGGGCAGCGTTCAAAGCACATCAGCGTGCATAAATACGAAAATGTTTTTATCTATCACGTACTTGACATTTTAAAGCTTTTCATATTTGCTATTAAAAAACCAATGAAATTCACAGAAAAAACCATAGGTTATAGTGGATATATAGTTAGGAATTTGCATTTACAAAACCTTGAAAATTCAATGAAAAAACCATAGGTTATAGGCCATATATAGTTAGGAATTAGCATTTACAAAACCTTATTTTACTCGCATAAAACCATTGAAATTCCATATATAGTTAGCTAACTATAAGCGCTAACTATATATCGCGCACCCGCAATCCACTGCTGATGATGTCACATATTACATCATTCATGACATGGTCAGTGACATCACTGATGACATCACTGATGACATCTCAAATGACATCACTGATGACAACTCAAATGATATCAATGATGACATCTCAAATGACATCACTGATGACATCACTGATGACAACTCAAATGACATCACTGATGACATCTCATTTGTCATCACTGATCACATCACTCATGTGATAATACAATGAACCTCTTCAGACTCTAATATAACCTTACATACACTCAGTATAAACAGACACTCACAGACTGTCACTCATCCATGGAGTTACTCACACACCTAGTCAGTCATGCAAAGAATCAACCACACCTCCATTTCCTCAACTATACAGTTATACACATCTTACTTATTCAAACATATAATAACACATATTTACTCTCTTATATAATCCCTGATACAAGCTCACAGTGATCGATACAGCCACTCACACATTCACTGGCTCTTATGTTCAGTTATTTATATATCTCAACTCTCACATGTATTGTGTTTTACATACGTACTTACTTGCACATGTAGCAATGAGAAATCCATTCACTCACCAACACACCCATGCACAGTCAACCGCCCATATAGCTGTTTCCACATGCACTCTTGAACTCATACTCCTAGTGAATCAACTGCTTACACATCTATGCACAGAGTCACGCACCTCCCAGCCACCCACACACACACTCAGCCTCCCATTCAAATACTTGGGCAACCAATCAATAACCCATATGGCCACTCTTATAGCTACTGATCAACACATGCAGCAGCTTACACAACAACAAACATACTGATGCACGAATTAAGACAGTTTAGTCACTAACCCATGTACTCAGTGAGACACATTTAATCACTCACTCATACAGTCAGTCATGCACCTACTAAATTCTTCATCCAGACACTTATACATCCACTCATTCTTCAATACGTGAAACATATTTAAACTTTACAGACACATACAATCACTGGATGTTGTGATCAGTGATGTCATCAGTGATGTCATTTGAGATGTCATCAGTGATGTCATCAGTGATGTCACTGACCATGTCATGAATGATGTAATATGTGACATCATCAGCAGTGGATTGCGGGTGCGCGATATATAGTTAGCGCTTATAGTTAGCTAACTATATATGGAATTTCAATGGTTTTATGCGAGTAAAATAAGGTTTTGTAAATGCTAATTCCTAACTATATATGGCCTATAACCTATGGTTTTTTCATTGAATATATATATATATATATATATATATATATATATATATATATATATATATATATTCACAACACGCTCTCCTAGGAAAGCAATTAGAGACGCACACGAGACCTCTTTTTTGCCGCTTTATTTTTCCAATTGATTAAACAGCATGTGGCATTCTCCTGACGCGTTTCGTTCGCTTCGAACTTTTTCAAAGGTAAGCCATTGTTTCTTGACACACCGTTTGGCTGCTACAGTTAATGTTTTTTTCTTAAAGTCGCTTCCTCTGGTGGAATTTAAGTGTAAGGTCACTTCCTGTAAAGCGCTGCCTTATGGAGCCTGTAGTGCCATGGGTTGTGTCACGTTTTAACCCTCCAGTGGGTAGTGTCATACACTGCTGCTTGAAATTTGATTACTGTTCATTTTATGGGCTGAAGTCTCCCCGTGACAGCTCGCTTTGATAGCTGTCTCGAGTCCAATACCAGGGCAGGTCCTTGGCGGCACCGCATCCCCCTCTTCGTTTTCACGATGCAAACAGGAAAGCTCGGGTTGGAGGATGATGGCGCTCTTCTGGTGGTGCGTTACCTCTTCGGCGGAGCCAGCCGATAATTATTCACAACACGCTCTCCTAGGAAAGCAATTAGAGACGCACACGAGACCTCTTTTTTGCCGCTTTATTTTTCCAATTGATTAAACAGCATGTGGCATTCTCCTGACGCGTTTCGTTCGCTTCGAACTTTTTCAAAGGTAAGCCATTGTTTCTTGACACACCGTTTGGCTGCTACAGTTAATGTTTTTTTCTTAAAGTCGCTTCCTCTGGTGGAATTTAAGTGTAAGGTCACTTCCTGTAAAGCGCTGCCTTATGGAGCCTGTAGTGCCATGGGTTGTGTCACGTTTTAACCCTCCAGTGGGTAGTGTCGTACACTGCTGCTTGAAATTTGATTACTGTTCATTTTATGGGCTGAAGTCTCCCCGTGACAGCTCGCTTTGATAGCTGTCTCGAGTCCAATACCAGGGCAGGTCCTTGGCGGCACCGCATCCCCCTCTTCGTTTTCACGATGCAAACAGGAAAGCTCGGGTTGGAGGATGATGGCGCTCTTCTGGTGGTGCGTTACCTCTTCGGCGGAGCCAGCCGATAATTATTAGCAGTGGATTGCGGGTGCGCGATATATAGTTAGCGCTTATAGTTAGCTAACTATATATGGAATTTCAATGGTTTTATGCGAGTAAAATAAGGTTTTGTAAATGCTAATTCCTAACTATATATGGCCTATAACCTATGGTTTTTTCATTGAATATATATATATATATATATATATATATATATATATATATATATATATATATATATTACATACTGGCCAGTAGGTAGTTACAGTTAGGACCTATTTTCCATAGGAAATCTGCAACATTCTATTTGGAATAACTTTGGCGCCGGTATGCGAGGCTTCGCGAAATTTTCAAAACTAATGGCCAGCTCCGGTCCACTCCTACCCTGAAAGTCTCGGGTGATTTGTGATGCGGGGGCCGAGAAAAAAGGGGGGTCCCAAAACATGTTTTCCCCATGCAATTTTCCATAAGAACCGTTCATCGCCTGAACTGCTGAATGGAATTACACCAAATTTGTAATGAAACTCCGCATTGTTCTAAAGAAATGTGAGCTGTGGACTGCATAATCATTCAAACAAATGATGAAAGGTATATATACAGTCATAAACATTTATTTAAGTCTATAGTACCTTTTTGATGGGTTTTGCACAGGATATATTACGTGTTATTCCTCTGGATGTATTTAAACAGTGACTTTAATATGGTGAAATGCGTTGTTTTATGTATATATGTATTAATACAGACATAGATTTTGGAGTGCATAGTCTTTTCTCACACTCTAGGACCACATAACCCAATTACGAATGTTGGTGGGAGTGCACTTGGTGAAGCATTTAAATGTGTTCATTTCACTTTAGTCGATGTGTGATCAAGGGCTTTCGCGCCAGAAACGCGTCACTGCTGTAACTTGGCAATAAAGAAAAACATCTTGCCTGATTTAGTGGTCCGTTCTCCTTCTTCGCCAGTTTGTTGAGCTGGAGGTGGTTTGGAGTGCTATTCGTGGAATATATATAGATATAAAATATATATATATATATGTATGTGCGGTCGCCAGTAGGTAGTTACAGTTAGGACCTATTTTCCATAGGAAATCTGCAACATTCTATTTGGAATAACTTTGGCGCCAGTATACGAGTCTTCGCAAAATTTTCAAAACTAATGGCCAGCTCCGGTCCGCTCCTATCCTGAAAGTCTTGGGCTGATTTGTGATGCGGGGGCTGAGAAAAAAGGAGTGTCCCAAAACGTGTTTTCCCCATGCAATTTTCCATAGGAACCGTTCATCGCGGCTAGAGCCTGAACTGCTGAACGGAATTACACCAAATTTCGTAAAGAGTTAGTTCTTGGTTCAAACTCGGGCCTTTTGGTTAAATGGTGTAAATCTGTTCAGTAGATTTTTAGATATTAATGGAAAAAAATACATATATCTGGGTGGAGCCTAACGACACATCTTATCGTGAGATCTGATTGGCTGTCAGCACTTCATCCAAGAAGTGTTGGCAGTCATCTTGGGACCAATATACATGGTAGCTCCTCATTAAAAAGCATTGCAGTTAATAGAATGTTTTAAGACTTTAATTATATTATAAATCATTTGTTGATGGTACTATACTCATTTTAGAAATTGTGGTATGTTCTGAGGTGATTTTAACATGTGAAAAAACCTTCTGCTGGGATATCATGAATCATGTTTGAGAGAAAACTATTTTCTCATGCTTTTCCCCCAGAGGTTTGGCAGGTGATCTATAAGCTAAACTGAGAGCATATTTTCTGTAAATTCGCATTATCTTTCTCAGTAATGTGAGAATGAAGTCTGACATTCTCAGTAAAACATTTACATCCAACAAGGGCAGAGACTGTCAGTTGATTCCTTTGTGTTCTACTTCATCTTCCCAGAGTGTTCTAAAGAACAACTAGAGTGCTAACAGCCTTACTTATTACTTATGAAAAAAGTATGGTACACCTGAAGCCATCTTGATTGGAATTAAGTGGTAACTCTTAAAACATTTAATTTAAAAAGGAACAACATGAGGGGGTTCATTTTGCCATAGAAAGTATGATTAGTGCTGCAGAAAGAGAAATTAGGGCACATTTTGAGGGACTTCTCAAATTCTCTTCTATTTCATTAAAAAAGCTATTCTGACATGCAGACTGAAACATGTACTTTCAATACCAGGAGCAGACTTTCCTGGTGAGCAGTAGCTTTACTACAGTTATCTAATGAGCAACTAGAGTGTAAAACACTGAAAGTATTTCCTACTGAGGAGACTGTAGTACATGAGGAAATTAGGAAACTTCATAACAAATACGTCTCCCAAGATGTAAAAAATACACACCATACATACCAATTTCCTTACTGATACACAGACTAACACACTCAATTAGCTAATGAGACACTCACTTATGTATATACTGGGAATTTAGCCCTAACAAGTCCACCATCCAGACAAATAGGCCTTTAAAATGTTTCAGGCTTGCTACAGTAGAGTATGTACATGAAGTTCTACTGGTAGACGGAGTTCACAAGTAACACATGTTGTAATCCTTCAAGTCATCTTTTGTTACAGTAAGTTACTCCTGAGGTAGGCTGTAGTGTAGTGAGCTATGAAATTGAAAGATAAGAGATGCTTCCCAATTTAGATGCAGTTATATGAACACTAGTAGAACCATATGTCCAGTTATAGGTGCACTCCTTTCCCTATACTGGAACTCACATAGCTTCATATTGAAGGATAGATCCAGTAATACACTGACTCAAACACTGATAGAGACACTTAAACATTCAGCCACACACACACATCCAGCTGTTATCTATGTATTAGTATAGGAGGCAGTTGCACACAGAGTTAAATACCCCAGAAGCAGCTTCCACAGCCAGCAAGGGACGCATGTGGAATTTTAGTTTGCGATCTGAACATTATCTGCGCCAACTTGTCACCTATGCACTACGTGCACGGCAGCCATTTTAGATATCATGGTCCCCCTGCCCACGATCGATCGCCAGCGCGCCCCTGTGACCCAGCAAGCATCCTCCGCGCGCCCTGGCTCCCCCTCCCTCCTCCTTATGAGCATGACCCTTCTGCATGACCCTGTCCTTGGGAGTCACGCTAGCGCCTGACCAACACCTCCTCTCTTCCCATGAATGCCCCTCTGTTGATAAACCTCCCCTCTGCGCTGGATTGTCCACGCAGCATGAATACCACTCCATTGATGGCCCCTCACCCCGTGTCCGACTGTCCACACAGGTCCGAGGCCATTGCCTAAGCCGAGAGATATCATTTACTACCCTTATTGTATGAGGTCGCTCTCCTTCAAAGGACCCTCTATTGATCCAGGCCTCCCCACCCCCTGTGACATGATCAGGCGCACACATCCTAAGACTCGACGAAACACTCAGCTGCGTGATGACCCTCCCTCTTATCAGCAGGTTGAGGACCTCCATTGTGAATGTATATGGGGGTGGGATTAACACGAGGATTACGGGGATGTCTTTTTCCATGCCTTACAAAGTTGTGATTGTATTAAAAGAAGGTCACATGCCATAAACCAGTGTATAAGAGGCCAGGCCTCTGAGTGGCTGTTAGAGCACCTCGAGACGATACCTTGTTGTCTGATCTGATGTGTTCTGCTCCGTCGGAATAAACTTCTGTTTCCTGCCTTCTGGTCTCCGGCGCCTGCCTCATTGCTTGGTAAATTTGAATGGTACAAGGGCGGTTAGCGCCGGGCAAATCTTGAGAAAGGTCCTAGCCCTACCTTTTTCTACAATTTGGCGTCCCAAAGCGTGGGGCCCATCAGCGACACGTGGATCCAGTGGGAGAGGTCCCGATGACAGAGTGAACGACTGCAACGATCGGGAAGAGCTCATGTCCGATAGACCCTCGTCTGACAGCCGATCATCCGACCTTCACTAGTTCTGAACAGACCTCTCTCGAGTGATCTACGGTCCTGACTGGGAACCATCAGGAGTGCCGCGAACATCACGAAGGAGAGAGGACGATCGGGCGCTGGATCCAGAGGACAGGAAACCGTCCATGCGGTCCGGGTAAGGTCGTGTAAACACGACGAATTGAGGAAAATTGTTTTTTGTTTGGATAATACTAGTATTACGATTTGTTGAAACCTCTGGAGATTCGCTGTCTGCAAACGGGGAAAAACAAACAGGCTCTCTCTTTGCAAACAGTGAAGGATAGGTAACGCAGACCTTTGCCCCTGTTGTAATCCGTCGTACCTATCTTCCTCCCCCACTGTTTCCCGAACTGTCGTTCGTGGATTATTGTCTGGAGATTCTTTATCCGCAAACAGGGAAGAACAAGGTCTCTCTTTGCAGGTAGAGAAAGAGTGGGTAGCGATAACTTTTCGTGCCCACTTATTCTCCCCACTGAATTGTTTGATTGGCCGATTATTCGGTATTGGTTCGTTTGAGGTATTCACCGCCGCCAAACAACGGAGAATAGAAATATTCTGCCTAGTCTTTGCCCGCTGTGATAAGATAGGTAGTGCAGACTTTTGTCCCCGGTGTAAACCGTCATGCCTATCTTCTCCCCACTGGTTGGTAGCCTGTTTAGCCCGGACCGCTTATTAGAGATGAACCATCCAGCTCCACTGGAGGGCACCCCTAATAAGGACATGTTCACTAAGTATGGACTAGTCGCTATAGCTTACACTAGACTATGGCATAAATATACGAAAAAGAACCCTGAAAGTCAGTGGCCACTGATAGGTTCCTTTAACGAAAATAAAATAAAAACATTAGAAATAGCGCTCCAGAAGAATAAGACCACGCCCACTATGCTCGACAGTATCGGCATGTGGCGCAAAGAAACGGAACAACGAAAGAAAAGAGAAGAAGCAAAAGTAGGGAAAGAACTACGAAAGGCAGCCCACCTAGCCGCTAAGCAACTAGAAGAAGAAATAAAAGAAAGAAAAGAAGCTACACAAAACCAAGAATCAGGGTCAACAGGCCAATGTCCTGTTAGGACCCCCTCTGCGCTCTACCCTGAACTGCCCTCCAAACAACGGGCAAACGATGAGTTACTGCTAGGTCCCCCAATCATCTACATGCCCCCTCCATACGCTCCCAGCCAACAAAACCTGCAAGCCCCGAGTGTGAGTGAAAGTGACCCTAGTGCTAGTGCATCGGCCCTCACGGCCTCCGCACCAGCCACATTAACAACTTCGTCAGACGACCCCGAGGCTAGCAAACAATCATCAGCCAGGTTAAGTAGGTTAAGCAAAGATGAGCGGGATGGGATCAACGAAATAGCAAAGACATTGGTAGACCGAAGGGAGAGCGAAGAATACACAATGAGCGTATATAATTCACACGCCGACAGCCACAGACGGCATTTCATTTTGCGATTCAGCTACCACACCCTGAACGCGTATGAAGATAGGTATCAGAGTAAGGGTCCCGCTAAACTAACAACACTGTATAGGAAGGTTGATGTTGGAGATGGGACTGAACGTGAGGCGACGGAGCTCTTCATGCAAATGCTTGAGGTCCTTCGCCACCTCACGGAACAGAAACCAGAAGCCAAGGTTACGGTCCCTGAAACAACCTTGGCAGAGGTAGCCAATACTATGATGCCTATCAGAGAAGCGGCTCCTTACTGGATCCCGCCACGGGGCCAGGGAACGAGCGATGATGTTAATAGTGAAAATGCAAAGGGGAGGGTTGTGTACAATTGGGTTTACCAACCATGGGACCGGCAAGACATCCTAACCTTTAAGCAGACCTTGCCCGACTTAAGAAAGAACCCGACGGCATTTTATACCGAATTAGGCACAGCCTTGGGTTCGACAATAATGACTTTAGCAGATATTGACTTGTTCTTTGGGTTATGCCTGCCAGCTGATGTGTGGAAGCAAATCCGGAAAGTCGACCACACGGATCTGTTTGGACATACCTGGGACCAACTCGGTAAGCTAGATAGACAGCGAGAGCCGGGGAGTAAACCAGTGAAGGACATACTGGAACTCCCAGACAAACTGGTCCAGAAGTTGAAAACCCTGGTCCCGGAAAGAAAAGTAGACTGGTCGATAGTCACAGCCTGTCGACAGAAACCCCAGGAAGATGTGTCAGAATACTTCTCCCGATTTGAGACAGTGTTCTCCGACTACAGTGGCCAAGACATGACCACCGCAACCGGACAGCACCTGTTTGTGCAAAATTATGTAAAGGGACTAACACAAGAAGTCTCCCAAAAACTGCAGACGAGCGAGAGTAGTTGGGGGGCCTCCAAACCCGCAGCTATCCTTCAGATGGCTCAGTATTACGAGCACCAAAAGAATGAGAATGATAGGGCGTCCGAGAAAAAGAAGAAAGATTTAAAGGAAAGGGTAATGATAGCCCAGATACAAGGTATAGCGCTTGGACGGGAACACCAAAGGGGGAACTACCAATCAACCGCCCCCAGAGATCTACCTCCTAAAGATCACACCCTAGCACCCCACACTGGACGTAGAGACGTCAGCAATGACCAATGCGCCTTCTGCAAAGGGCTCGGCCATTGGAAATTCCAGTGTCCAGTTCTGCTAGAAATGAATAGGAATAGGGATTCCAGGGATGTGGCGGGTGGTCCGAGGAATAGAGTACAGGGACGAGGGAGCCCCAACGACACCAATAATGACAGATCAGGAAGACCGAACACATTTGACCGTCCCCGACAGAACCAATATCAGCTATCTGAAGGTGAACATGCCCCCGACTTTGCATAGGACTGCCAGGGGCAAGGGAGGGATCCAGTCGAGCTCTGTGTTGACCAGCAAGGTCCTTATGTCACCGCTAAGGTCTTGGGTACAGAGTCTCCATTCTTGGTAGACACTGGGGCGACACGTAGTGTGTTATCAAAACGACTGATTCCAAGGGCACCCTTGTCTGGCTCACACATAACGTCGATAGGTTTCGATGGGACGCCCTCCACTAACCCCCTGTCCGTACCTATTACCTTTGACCTAGAAAACAACACTACTGACGCGACATTTCTACTCTCCTCCAACTCCCCTGACGCCATTATGGGTATTGACTTACTGAAACATTTTCGAGCTACCATTAGGTGTTCCCCAGATGGAATACGAGTCATCCTGTACGACAACCCAGACATGCCCAGATCCCCTCCCCCACGACACATGTGCTCCGTAACTGACGCTGACCTGTCCCTGCTTGACACCCTACCCCCGTACCTGTGGGCCAAAAATGACTCTGATGTGGGGCGAATGATGATTGATCCTATTCACATAACTGTACGACAGGACGCTATGCTCCCGAAACTCCCGCAGTATCGGATATCACCAGAGGGTGAGAAGGCACTGGTAGCGATCATTCAGTCTCTGGTAGATGCAGGAGTGGTTGAAGAGGTGGTTAGCAACGTCTGCAACAGCCCAATCCTACCTATTGTTAAGAAGCAAGGTGAAGGAGATGAGAAAGCGTACCGCTTCATCATCGACCTGCGAGAGATTAACAAAGTGGTTGTACCCCAATATCCTGTGGTCTCTGATATCACCACCATTCTGACCCTCATCCCGTCCACTGCCACCACCTTCACTGTTATCGACCTTAAAAACGCGTTTTTCTCTATCCCCATTCATCCAGATAGCCGTTATCTGTTCGGCTTCACCTTAAAATCCCGTTCGTACCGATTCTGTAGAGCTCCCCAGGGGTACACTGAAAGTCCCAGCATCTACAGCCAGG
This sequence comes from Lissotriton vulgaris, assembly GCF_964263255.1. Lineage (NCBI taxonomy): Eukaryota > Metazoa > Chordata > Amphibia > Caudata > Salamandridae > Lissotriton > Lissotriton vulgaris. The sequence goes on along the minus strand of NW_028251010.1, from coordinate 5,593 downwards.
CCCTCAAAAGACAGCTGGATGCCTTCCAGCTACCAGAGGGAGTGGTGTTGATCCAATATGTCGATGATATCCTTTTGGCGGCTGACACCACCCCGCTTGCAACGACAGCCACCGTTCAACTCCTACACTTTCTTGCAGAGAATGGCCATAAAGTCTCCAAAAAGAAGTTACAGTTCTGTCAGTCACAGGTGACTTATCTAGGCCATCTTCTGTCCAAAGAAGGGAGGAAACTTACACCCGACCGAATCCAAACCATCCTAGACACCCCCATCCCGAAAACACAAAAGCAGGTCCGCTCTTTGGTTGGCCTGACATCTTTTTGCAGACAGTGGTTGCCTAATTACAGCCTCATTGTGAAACCATTGCTTGCCCTACTGACCAAAGATGTCCCCTCCCCGCTTCCTTGGACCACTGAGTGTCAAGCCTCCTTTAAGGAATTACGGGACGCGCTCTGCTCAGCGCCCGTCCTCGGAACGCCGGATTACTCCAAACCCTTCTCCCTCTTCACCCACGAAAGGGAGGGATGCGCATTGTCTGTCCTAACTCAATCAATTGGTCCTAAGCAGCGCCCTTGTGCCTACTTCTCCGCCACTCTTGATCCTGTAGCCAGAGCCTTGCCTGCCTGCCTTCGAGCAGTAGCCGCCGCTGCTGTCTCTATCCGTCAGAGCGAGGGAATTGTACTTTCCAACTCCCTCACAGTGCTAGTACCCCATGCAGTCGACACCCTCTTGAATCAGACAAGGACCCAGCACCTGACTAGCGCACGACTGACAGGGTACGAGTTGACTCTACTTGCACCCCACATCACACTGAAGAGATGCACGACTTTGAATCCTGCCACATTACTGCCTCTGCCTGAAAATGACCCCGACGTGCCTCCCATACACGACTGTGTGACCCTCACGGACGAACAAACTAGGAGTAGGGTTGACCTCCGAGACACTGCTTTTCCCGACCCCGATGGAGAGCTATGGGTAGACGGCTCTTGCATCAAACTCCCAGATGGCACCACTTCAGCTGCCTATGCAGTAACGACAGCCCGAACAGTAGTTGAGACAGCCTGCATCACACAACGATCTGCCCAAGCAGCAGAGCTGATAGCCCTCACTCGAGCATGCATCATAGCCGCAGGGACCACCACGAACGTATATACGGACAGCCAGTATGCCTTCGGAGTGGTCCACCATTTTGGGCTCCTGTGGAGGGAGAGGGGATTCCTGACATCCCACGGCACCCCGATCCTCCACGGAGATCTAGTTTCCGCTCTGATTGAAGCAGTTCTCCTCCCCAAACGACTAGCGGTGATCAAATGTCAAGCACACAAAAGGGTGACAGACTTAGTTGGGCAAGGGAATGCATTGGCCGACGTCACTGCACGAACCACAGCTGAGAATAGGACGGTGACGCGCATGTACATGACCAGGTCACAAGCAGAAACATGGAGTGACACAAGGATAATGATTAGAGACATACAATCGGCCAGCACCCCTCACGAGCTGACTAAGTGGGCAAGGATGGGTTTGAAGGATGAGGAGGGCTGTTGGCGAACGAAGGATGCAAGCAAATGGTTGCTGCCCGACTCATACCTGATCCCTATATTGACAATGGCTCACTCCCCCGCACACATAGGATCTGCACCCATGATCGAACTCATTTCCAAAGTCTGGCACAATGACAAAATCCCTGACTCAGCCAGACGCCTAGTTCAGCAGTGCCTCATCTGTCTGCAACACAACCCCGGGAAAGGAACTGTAGTGCCCCGGGGAGGGTTTGGGACCCCCAATCACCCCTTTGAGGTCCTTCAGATGGATTACATCCAACTAGAGAGATGCCAAAGCCTGAAGTATGTACTAGTCATCGTATGTGCCTTCAGCAAATGGGTAGAAGCCTATCCAACCCGTGACAACACTGCCATGACTACTGCCAAAGTACTACTGAAGGAATTCTTCCCTCGCTATGGCCTTTGCCGAATTTTATGGAGTGACAATGGCCCCCACTTCATAGCTGAGGTTATCCAGCTAATCCTGAAAGGGTTGGGGGTGAAGCAACGATTCCATGCGGTCTTCCACCCCCAATCCGCTGGTCTAGTGGAACGCCACAATGCCACACTCAAGCTGAAACTGGCAAAAATAGTGGCCACCACTGGACTTAACTGGCCGGATGCCCTCCCACTGGCTTTGTTATCAATGCGCTCCACTCCCACCAAGCACCATTTGACCCCCTATGAGGTCGTGTTTGGGCGGCCTATGAACCTCTGGACTGCTCCCAAACCGACCTCCATTCATGACGTCCCAGACGTCCTACTATCTGATTATTTGTGCAAGTTGACTAAAACGTTGTCTGTCATTCATCAACAGGTGCAGCAGGCCATCCCCGATGCTTCCAGGGGCCCCGGTCACGACATCCAACCGGGAAATTTTGTATTGATACGAAATTTCCAGCGAACCAAGAGTCTGGAACCCCGGTGGACGGGCCCCTGGCAAGTGCTGATCACCACCCGAACAGCACTCCGAGTGGAGGGGAAGAAGCACTGGCTGCACGCGCATCATTGTCGGAAGGTCCCTGCAAACCTGGCCACGACAGAAAACGTCAGCACCCAAGAAGAGCTCCTGACCAAAGACCGACCGATATTGGACTGTTATCCAGATACTGGGGCACTCGAACTTGCAAAATTCTCTGATCCTACTGTGCCATCCAGAGAAGGGTATTTCCTGCGTCGAAAGGAGGGAGTCTCGGCTAAGTAGGCCACGGACTAAGTTAAAATCTCAGAACGGTGACCCACACACAATCAAGGGTTGCCGGGAGAGAAGCTAAACAAAGTCTGTGGTTCTGCCCACTACCGAGCCCCTTGAAGGTGATGGAAGCGCCAAATAAGAAGATGATGGAAGCGCCAGATAAGAAGATGATGGAAGCAACGGGAAATACCCAGTATAGGAATCTAAAGACTGACAACCTGCACAAATCGAAGACAATTGCACTCTTCATTGTCTTCCTCTTCTGCCTCCTTCTCATGACCTCCCTCTGGATTCTGGAAGAGAGCACACCGGCTCGTGAGACATTGCTGCCTACTGCCCAGCCAACACCCCTGAAAGAGCATCACCTAATCTCCCTGTCGCCTCAGCTCCGAGAAAGGCGCAGGGAATTCTGGAACAATTCCTTTGTGCAACTGTTGCACCAACATAACCTTGCTGCAAATGCTACGAACTGTTGGATCTGTGGGTTGCTCCCACATGCCACTGGACACTCCATCCCCTTCATCCCTTCACCCTTCTCAGTTCACGGCTCTTGCCTCGCCTGGTTGATCCTCATGCAAGAGAGCCACAGGGACAACGCCACCTCCAGCCGGACAGTGTCACTCTTCTACTCTGGGTTCTGGCTGAACAAAACAGGAAAGACTCCAGCAGCCCTGTGTCCAGCACTCGCAGGCACCACCTTCATCAAAGACATTCCAGCCAAAGAACGAGTCGAAGTACAGGTGCTCCACAATCCAGCCAGAACCACCTTCTCTCATCTGCAGAAACAAACTACCGCCACCCTGACTGTGGCTCTGTCCGTGATCAATGTCACTGGCCTTGTGTGCCTAGAAGGCCAAGGAACGCAGCTGGTGGGTTACAGCGCCTGCCGAGTCACCAGAACATTGGACTCAGCTGAACCCCCTTCTTTTGTTGCTTCTCCGAATATGTACTTTGTGTGTGGCACCAAGGCTTACACCTGGCTCCCGAAAGGATGGAAGGGCACCTGTTATATTGCCTTCGTTCTTCCACCCACATATGTAGCCCCTGCCAACCACCACCGGCAGAGGCGTGCAGACGACCTTGGGCAAGCCGACTCCACTGGAGCACAGTTCCTGGATGCAGCAAAGGGACTTGTTCCTCTGTGGGGCCCAATGGCTAACAGCCGTGCTATCCGACACCTGACCCAGGCAGTAGAAACAACGATCAATATCACGGCTGGCATCCTCGCCAACAATACTGCGGAACTTCAGGCGGTCCGCCTCGTGACCCTCCAAAATCGTCTTGTCTTAGACGTGGTCCTAGCCGACCGAGGGGGAGCATGCCGCATCATCGGATCCAGCTGCTGCACCTACGTGCCTGACAACTCGCCTTCAGTCTACAAAGCCATTGAACACCTCCACAGACTGTCCTCAGAGGTTCACCAAGAGCAGGAAGGATGGTCGCTTGGGAGCTGGTTTTGGGACACTTTGAAAAATTGGGGTTGGAAGTTGTTTTCCTTCGTACTGATACCTATTGTAATATTATGTGGGTGTTGCTTAGGTATCCAATGTCTGCCACCTTTGCTCGGCCTTGCTTCTAACTGTATGTGCCCAAAGACTTTGGACTTCCGAAATGAGCACATGAGCCCCCTCTATGAAGTAGAAATACGTGGCCTTATGGGGATAAATCCAAACTGACAAGTTGGCGAGACATGTTAAAAGGGAGGACTGTGGAATTTTAGTTTGCGATCTGAACATTATCTGCGCCAACTTGTCACCTATGCACTACGTGCACGGCAGCCATTTTAGATATCATGGTCCCCCTGCCCACGATCGATCGCCAGCGCGCCCCTGTGACCCAGCAAGCATCCTCCGCGCGCCCTGGCTCCCCCTCCCTCCTCCTTATGAGCATGACCCTTCTGCATGACCCTGTCCTTGGGAGTCACGCTAGCGCCTGACCAACACCTCCTCTCTTCCCATGAATGCCCCTCTGTTGATAAACCTCCCCTCTGCGCTGGATTGTCCACGCAGCATGAATACCACTCCATTGATGGCCCCTCACCCCGTGTCCGACTGTCCACACAGGTCCGAGGCCATTGCCTAAGCCGAGAGATATCATTTACTACCCTTATTGTATGAGGTCGCTCTCCTTCAAAGGACCCTCTATTGATCCAGGCCTCCCCACCCCCTGTGACATGATCAGGCGCACACATCCTAAGACTCGACGAAACACTCAGCTGCGTGATGACCCTCCCTCTTATCAGCAGGTTGAGGACCTCCATTGTGAATGTATATGGGGGTGGGATTAACACGAGGATTACGGGGATGTCTTTTTCCATGCCTTACAAAGTTGTGATTGTATTAAAAGAAGGTCACATGCCATAAACCAGTGTATAAGAGGCCAGGCCTCTGAGTGGCTGTTAGAGCACCTCGAGACGATACCTTGTTGTCTGATCTGATGTGTTCTGCTCCGTCGGAATAAACTTCTGTTTCCTGCCTTCTGGTCTCCGGCGCCTGCCTCATTGCTTGGTAAATTTGAATGGTACAAGGGCGGTTAGCGCCGGGCAAATCTTGAGAAAGGTCCTAGCCCTACCTTTTTCTACACGCATGCATCCCATAAATACATATTTGCAGATCTTTAGGCCAAGAGAGGAAGGCAGGTACCAACATACTTACTTATATATCCATTAACACACCCTAGTAGGCACTCAGATAAAAAAAAAACATTTGGCTAAGCCTTCAAGTCCTCTCCTACTACTGAGATAGGTTGTATGTAGCCTATACGGCATTGAGCTACGAGGTTAAAAGATAAGTGATGCTTCCCAAGTTTGATTCAGTTATATGCACATTACCAACCCATATGATCAGTTATAGAAGCGG